>NW_024100111.1:0-40733 GCF_016545835.1 Crotalus tigris | reverse complement strand
CCACCTTGCAGGAGGATATACCGTATTTTCCGGCGTATAAGATGACTGGGCGTATAAGACGACCCCCAACTTTTCCAGTTAAAATATAGAGTTTGGGCTATACTCACCGTATAAGACTACCCCTCTTCCAACGCACACCAAATAAAAATTAAGAAACATCAGATTTGATTTCAATATGGTAATTTTAATTCAAATGCTTATGACATGCAGGTACTTAGCAGAAAAACTGTCATTTATAAACATAAGGCTGTCATCAAACATATAAACATAAAACAGTGCAAGTGGATTAAACTTTTCCTAATTCACTCTAAAGCTGAAAGGAAGGATAAGACAATAAAACCATGGGAGCGCGTGGCCTCCTTTCCCTCTTCCCTCTCCCTCCAATCCTTCCCAGCTCAGAAAGCAGCGAGGAGAAGCGTGCGCGCACACACACACAACACACACACACACGCCTCCTTTCCCTCTTCCCTCTCCCTCCAATTCTTCCCCCCCACCCTGATTTCCAGCTCAGAAAGTGCAAAGCAGCGAGGAGAAGAGTGTGTGCGCGCGCACGCACACACACACGCACGCCTCCTTTCTCCCTCCAATCCTTCCTTCCCACCCCGATTTCCAGCTCGGAAAATGCAAAGCGTGTGTGTGCGTGCCCGTGGCCTCCTTTCCCTCTTCCCTCTCCCTCCAATCCTTCCCAGCTCAGAAAGCAGCGAGGAGAAGCGTGCGCACACACACACAACACACACACGCCTCCTTTCCCTCCAATCCTTCCCTCCCACCCTGATCTCCAGCTTGGAAAGTGCGAAGCAGCGAGGAGACAGATTGAGACCCACAGGCATTTACCAGCCTGTGACTTCAAGTTAGCAAAAAGCAGCTGCAAACCACACGCCTGCTAGAGGTGAGCCGCGGGGACGGATTGCTGAAACAAACAGCTTAGAGTTTAATTGCTCTCCCCACTGCCACTCTACCAATCAAGGACTCTGTTTGAGTGAGGGGGGGGGAGAAAAAACTTGATGAGTAATATACCAAACCACATGTGTAAAGGAATAAAATAGAATACCTGTATTTTCCGGCGTATAAGACGACTCGGCGTATAAGACGACCCCCAACTTTTAAGAAGGTTTTTGTGGCTTAGAAAGTCGTCTTATACGCCGGAAAATACGGTACCTATCTTCAGCCCATCTAATGAGTTGAAAATGAAATATAAACTGAGAAGTCCCTGATTAATTTGGCTGTAATCTTAAGTCTATTTAATTGGGAATAAGTCTTGCTCAACAATGAGAAGGGCTCATTTCTAAACAAGCTACATCATGAATCAACATGTTCATTTCCAAATATTGTCCTGTCCGTGTTAATAGAAACTGTCCTTTCTTTCCCCTTCTTTAATAGGGTAAGAAGCTATCATGTTTTCTTTTTCTTCGAAAGAAAGGATTGGAAACAGCTAAACCAGTCTCTGCTGGCATTTTGTAACTGCTAATTAGAAATGTCCCTTGCTTGCAAGGCAGAGACTTTAGCAAAGCTGCTAAAATGTAAAATTAGTATTGTATAAATTAAGGACTAGTTAAAATTCCTCATGAAATATGCCTTTGAGGAAGCAACAAGTTGTAACAGGTCTTTTCACGCGCTGTGAGTTTCTGGCAGACTCTTCTCTTGATCGGGCTTTGGAGCTCTTTAGATTAAAATAATAAATTTACCAGCTGGATTTCAGTCTGCTTTGAACTTTTATTTTACACTTGGGAGTACAATTTTGATTAGAGCCCCCACTTGTCTTATATCTATGTGATGTGTAGGACATCATTTGTTACCATCTTCATGTCACAATGCCTAGGATTAAGGGAAGTGAAATTTATTTAGATTCTTGATTGGCACAGGCTGGCCTAAGCAGTTTGGGATTGTTACATTTGAGTGATGGTGATTTGAGGTGATTTGGAATTTTTAAAGTTGTGAGTTGGAGCACTTTACCAGATTTCCTGCTCGCATTCCTATCCTTAAAAGTATGAAAAAAGATGAAGGAATGGGTTGAAAAATTCAATCCTGCCCCTCCTTGCAATATCATTACAACCCTCAAACTGGTTTGGAGACGTTTGTGGTCTCCAGTCCTACAAAAGATACCTATTTCTGCCCACCCATTGAAGTTGCTTGTGGAGAAATGGCTTGCTTCAATTAGGTCTTGTTTCAGCTAGATTCCCTCCCCCCCCCCAATTTCTGGCACACTGCTACACTTCAGGTGTCCTTCCTCTTGACCTGATTAATCCTAGATTCTGGTTTCTTTCTTAATCCTCTCTCCCCATTGGTTGATCAATGACTTAATTTTATCATCCCCTGTTCTCCCAGTTTCTCCTCAGACTGCTTATACAGAACTCCAGCTTGGTCAAAGGCCAATGTGAATGTCAGTTTGCAGAAAAGAAATGCAAAAAAGCCTGAAAAGCTTGCAAAGGCCACAGAGACTGCTTTACTGTCACTGAGAGTTTGGTCAGCATTTGGATGTTTCTTACATCATTGGCTCAGGTTTTCTTTTCCCTAAAAACTACCTTGTAAGCTAGTAGTTAGAACATTGTAAAATAGTTAACTGAGTTCCCTATTTATCCTGAATTCATTCAGTACTATTGGCCAAGTTAAAAATATCAGAAATAGATCTGTATGTCCATAATAAGATTAAAAACGAAATCTAAGGCCATTTTCTTGAATCTTCTTCCTCCAGAAGTTAAACAGGTCCCAATATTGATACAGATGATAATTTTTCTATATTAACTTCAGCAATTGACATGGTATGATGGTCCAGTTGTATACTGGTGGTTCCATTGTTTTTGTGGTTGGATTTTATAACTTGTTTCTGTTGCATTTTTGTGCACATAATTTGGAGATGCTTTGCAGTTCAGTTATCTAGTCAATGTACAGGAAAGAAGCCAGGAATGGATTTGAGGAACGATGTCCTAGCCACTGCAGATAGTGGCTAAATTGTCAGCCAGATTGGTAGACCCAGACTGACTTAGCATAAGTATCTGGACTGATGTGGGCATGAAGATGTCACCATAGGCTTCTTTCTTTCTTTCTTTCTTTCTTTCTTTCTTTCTTTCTTTCTTTCTTTCTTTCTTTCTTTCTTTCTTTCTTTGTGTTTTATAATATGATGAACTACTGGGTATTTAGTTCCATAATCAGTATTTGTTCCCATTTTATCCAATAAATTCCACATTTACAATGGCTAACTTGTACCTCTGAGGAACTGATTTCACATGAGCACCCATACTGAACGGATGACTGCAGATTTAAATAGCCACTCAGATAGCATGGCCTTGGGAAATTACTAAGGGTAAATAATGACAGTTACAGAGTTTATAGATGCAACTGTTTTGTAAGGACTGGAGGAAGAGCTGTTTCCAAGACAATGGTCAAATAAGCAAGGCTTTTGTCAGGACAAGCAACTAACTTGAGAATAGTCTCAGACAGGACTCTTCCTGGTTCACATGAAGATAATGTGAGGGAGGGAGGTAGCCTGTTCAGATTTGCGAGATTCTGTTAATATAGCTGTTACAATAAAAGTAATCCTGATCTATATGGCACTGGTTTTTAGGGCTGAAAATAGTTGAGAATGGGGAGGGGGCAATATGAATGAACTTGAGAACATTTCCACTATAAATGTATTACGTTGTATGTGTTATTCCCTTTTATGTGCGATGTACCTTTTGAAGAGAAAGATCAAATGTGTAGTTGGAAGACTCTTAATGAAGACATTAACAGTCTGAAAGTGTTTGAAAGGGAACAATTGGGAGGATGTGCCCAAAGCTTCCTTAGGTAAGCTACAAGGCTTAAGATTTCCTCCCCAGAAAGCTAGAGGAAGCCAATTAAGGCCAGAGTAGATCAAGTAACCTTTATTAAGCTAAAGTATCTTGTACTCACACCTGTTAGCTGCCTTTGAATCTGTTCTCAGAATGGGCAGCTGTAAAACTTCCATTGATTTTCAGGCAGGTAAATTTGAAACCTTAAAGGTCAGACCACACTTGAATCAAAGTTCTCTCAGGCTATTAAATTTAACATTTGCTTCCAATTATGTGGCTATCTAGCCCTATCATTTCTAGGATGGTATGAGGATATTGTGATTTTTAAAAATAAAATAAAATAAAATGTTTACATGAAAGTTAACCAGTTAAAATGT
Source organism: Crotalus tigris (assembly GCF_016545835.1). Taxonomy (NCBI): domain Eukaryota; kingdom Metazoa; phylum Chordata; class Lepidosauria; order Squamata; family Viperidae; genus Crotalus; species Crotalus tigris. The sequence goes on along the minus strand of NW_024100111.1, from coordinate 36,589 downwards.
TGCATTGATCAACTCCATTAAGTTGAACAAAATTATGTATTATTTATTTTTTTATTATATTCTACCCTTATTATTTTTATAAATAACTGAAAGTGACAAATATACCTAATACTCCTTCTTCATTCTGTTTACCCCTGTGAGCTGGGCTGAGAGAGAGTGACTGGCCCAAGGTCACCTAGCTAACTTTCATGCTAAGGCAGGGCTAGAACTCATAGCCTTGCAGTTTCCAGCCTTGTGCCTTAGCAGCTAGACTAAACTGGCATCTCTTTCTGTAGATACTGAAGAAAGTTATAGTGTTTTATTTTAAATGCATTGATTTGTTTCCCAGTATTTATATACCATGAAATGTAGAAATAGTCAACAGTTTCCAAAATTAAAATTCAGCATATTAGATTAGAATTAAGAATTTAAATGGAAACAGTAACCAGATATTAAACTGGAATGCAAAGCATCAGATATTCATTTTCCAAAAGCTTGCTGGAAGAGCCAAGTCTTAACAACTGTCTTATAAATAAGAAGTACGGAAACCATCCATCTTACCATTCCAAAGTGCTAGGCCAGTGTTAGAAGAAAAATCAGGTCCAGTTCCAAGCTGGGAGAAAGACGCTGAAATAAAATGGAGGCAGGCTGCAGGAAAAAAAGGTCTCTGTTTATTTGGTAGCCAGAAACTTCAGTGACAGCAGCCTATTTTTTGGGCGGCTGAAAAAATGGGGTTGAGAGTGGATGGGTTTTTATACATTCTTTGGGGCTTTGTGATTGAGATGTCTGTTCCTGTGTAAGAATATTTCCTTTAATATTTCAATGACTGTTGCCAGATTCCTAGGGGGTCATGTAGAGGGTCATGTCTTTCTCTTCAGGCAAGAAGGGAAATGCAAATCCTGGTGTTTTGTTTATCTGAGCTAATCTTGTCTGTTTGGGCTCCTTTTCCTATTGTGTTGCTTATTTAGGGTTTCTGGCTATTCTTTGTTTATGAATAGTGTGGCCCAGCTTTCTGAATGGATGTACAATATCCATTCCTAAAGACCAGTCTCTTCAAGCTTCTGCTTTGCGGCTGTTTTCCTATAGGAGGAAGACTGGGGCTGCTTTCTGCCTTTGTTAGGATTTTTCTCCTCTTTTCCTTTAAGGGAAATATTCTGTCCTGCTTCTTTTAATATCCTGTAGAATATTTTTATTCTGGAGGAGGGGCTTCTCACACCAGTTTCAAGAAAGTTCTTTTTCCCAGCCCAATGATCTCTTTCACATCTAGAGCCAAGATACCTGTAGTACCCCCTCCAAAAGGCTGAACAGTGTGGAAAGAATCAGTGTGGAAGATATGGTTGTGAAGACACTCTGGGCCCAAGCTTGCAGCTTGATATCAGCACCTTGAATTGGAAGCTGATGTTGTACCCACTTCATAGATGCTGTATTCCCATACCCACTCTCATCTATCAGGCTGTTGGCTCTCCATTCTTTACCACAGTTTCAGAATATTCTTCAAGGGCAGCCTCAGATAGAGTGCACAATATTAATGCTATTAGAAATAATAATGGTAGAAATAGCACTCAGGCTGATATACCACTTCACAATGCTTTACAGCCCGCCCTGAGCAGATTACAGAGTCAGCACATTGCCCCCAATAACCAGAGTCAGAACATTGCCCCCAGTAATTTTACTGACCTCGTAAGGATGGCAGGCTGAGTCAACCTTGAGTTGGTGAAAATTGAACTGCTGAACTGTAGGCAGTCTGCAGTCAGCAGAAGTAGCCTATAGTACTGCATTCTAACCACTGCACCACTAGGGCTCAATGATGTGACTTAACTGTTGCCAGAGGCTTCCATTCCAAAAAGGGCTGCAATGGTGCACCATTTTAGCTGAGCAAAGCCTACCTTCACCACCATTTCTAGCTCTTGTTCCAAGTTGATTTTTCGACCTGTCCCCTGGACCTGTGAGTTGTGGAACTGATCCTTCAGGAAGATTGTCTTTCTCCTCCTAGAGTCATCCAGGGATATGGTGAAGTGGATAGGCAATCAACTACTCTACCGCAGTATCTCCTCTTCAGCTTCAGGACATGTGGAACCGGCTATCATCAGTATTTGATTCAGACAGCATATACAGCAATTATTATTATTATTAATAATAATAATAATAGACAGCAGAATAGACGAGAAAGAACTGGAGAAGATAACAAAATACAAAGACCTACAAATAGAAATAGAAAGACTGTGGCAAAAGCAAGCAAGGGTAGTACCAAGAGTCATAGGCGCCTTGGGTGCAATCCCAAAACAACTGGAGCACCACTTGAACACCATTGGCATTGACAAATTCGCTACTAGTCAATTGCAAAAGGCGGCCTTACTAGGAACTGCTTCCATCCTGCGACGTAATACCATCAAACATCCACATCTGCCTATCCCAGGTCCTGGGTAAGGACTCGATAGGTAGACAAAATGCCAAATCCAGTCTGAACATCTGGCTGACTGTGCGATGATCAATAATACAGTTGGAAGAGACCTTGGAGGTCATTTAGTCCAACCCCCTGCTCAGGCAGGAAACCCTATACCATTTCAGACAAATGGCTGTCCAGTCTCGTCTTAAAAACTTCCAGCATTGGAGCATTCACCGCTTCTGGAGGCAGGTTGTTCCACTGGTTTAGTTTCCATCCATTGCTTCTTGTCCTGCCTTCAGGCGCTTTGGAGAATAGCTTGACCCCCTCTTCTTTGTGGCAGCCCCTGAGATATTGGAATACTGGTATCATGTCCCCCCAAATCCTTCTCTTAATTAAACTAGACATATCCAATTCCAGCAGCCGTTCCTTATATGCTTTAGCCTCCAGTCCCCCAATCATCTTTGTTGCTCTTCTCTGTATTCTTTCTAGAGTTTCAACATCTTTTTTACATCATGGTGACCAGTATTCCAAGTGTGGCCTTACCAAGGCATTGTAAAATGGTATTAATACTTCACATGATCTTGATTCTTGATTCTTGTTCCCTCTGTTAATGCAGCCTAGCACTGTGTTGGCCTTTTTGGCAGCTGCAGCACACTGCTGGCTCATATTTAAGTGATTGTCCACTAGGACTCCCAGGTCCCTCTCACAGTTACTACTATTGAGCAAGCTACCCCCTATACTATACCTGTACATTTGGTTTTTCTTGCCTAAATGTAGAACCTTACTTTTTTCACTATTGAATTTCATTTTGTTAGATAGCGCCCAGTGTTCAAGTCTGTCCAGATACTATATTAAGAATATAGTAAAGCAGGGGTCTTCAAACTTGGCCCTTTTATGACTTGTGGACTTCAACTCCCAGAATTCCTCAGCCAGGCATGCTGGCTGAGGAATTCTGGGAGTTGAAGTCCACAAGTCATAAAAGGGCCAAGTCTGAAGACCCTGTATTAAAGGATCTCCTCCAGGTTCCAGTTATCTAATTTTGGGGGGAGTGGGAGAAAAACCAGACAAAGGCTCCTTATTGTATTAGTAGACATTTGCTTCACAGTCTGGTTAATTTGGCATCCAAGTTATCTTAATAAAGTAAAGCAAATTGAATTTTTATTATCCCAGAGATGTTTAAATAGATTTGATGTAATTAAGTTTATGTTTCGTTTGATAAAGTCTTCTTTGGTAAGCCATCCTGAAAGGCAGTACTGACATTTTTAAAACTAAATAAAGAATGCAGTTGGATAAATGGAAAGATACAACTGATCTGTATGGAAGGCTACCTTCAATCTTTCCATTTTATTCAATTTGGGAACAGAGGCATGCTCTGATTTCCAACGCTGGGGTCACACCAAAGTCAAAGTGCCTTTGCAAAAAAAAAAAAAAAATCAACTTGATTTAGGACTGAAAAACATGCCAGCTTAGGAAATGAATTGATATTAGGTGTAATTCTAGGAAATCATATGTGAACTTATGAATTGTCCGTATAGCCAGAGTACAGACTGCAAAAACAGCAGCAGGTGTTTGTATTGATAACCTAACAAAGTAGGGTTTCTTTTCCTTTTCCATCTAAAACTATCCTAGGCAGTTACTTATTTAATTTATTACTAAGATTTTTATGCCATTGCATTCCAAACTGGCTCTGAACAGCATAGCCATTCACTCAGCCAATTTATTATCTATCTTAAAAACTTTTAAACTCCCCTTTGATTGCCTATGTGTATATTTCCATCATGCTTATACACTATCTCAAGTTGCAGCTGTTGATTTCAGCTGAATTCTTTTGGCTTCAACTGTTGTGGCTCTCCTTGCTAGAAAGAGAAGATGGAGTGTTTGACTAGAAGTTAAAAACCAGCTGAAGTAAAAATGAATGCCATTCTCATAGACATTTATTTTATAATATCATCCTCACTAATTAGCCTGAAGGTGTCATTTGCCATTAAAGTTTTCCTTGACTGACCTACCAATAAAATTGATAACGGCTTCTTTGTTCAGAGCCCTTGAAATCAAACCAGATAAAAGTGCATGCTAGAAATCTCTACATTGCAGCCAATTAAGATACAATAAAGTATTTGGAAGTTTCCATGCATTGGTTGTTACCACCTGAGATTATAGCTTTGGGAAATCTGAATTAGGTCAGCATAAAGCTTACTGACATTTTATGACATTGATTGCTTACTTGTTTTGCCTTAAATTACATACTTGCAAAAGTGTTTCTCTGGTTCCTAAAAGATTAATAATCCGTAATGTTCTTGTATAGCTACAAGATCTTCCTGTTTTCCCAAGCATATTCCAAAGATGTTAGAAATATCAACTGCATTTATCCATTCTCACACACATGCTGTTGTACATTCCAATTTGCAAGTTTCTCCCAGTCATTCCAGTAAACTGTTTGCTTTCAAGAATGTAATGGACAGAGAATTGTCCCCAGATGAGAGCTGTCTAGGGACAAAGGATCCAAAAGTTTCTGAGATTATACATTTTAGGAGTCCTATCACTGGAACTTGATTTCAGATTCAATAAAACCTCTGCCTTTTTGAGAGCACCTAGCCAATTTCCTGTACTCTTGGAAGCTAAACAGAGTCAAGTCTGATTGATGCTTGGATGAGAAATTACTGGGGAACACCAGAGCAAAATACAGTAGACTAGGAAATTTACAAAAAGAATCAGAATAAGATAATGACCCACTACTTCTGCACTCATGCCAAAACAACTGCATGGAGTCAAGTTTAATATTCAACAAAGAACAGCAGGAAGTTGGTGAGGCAGACAAAAAAGATTTATGGAACAAAGAAGAAGTGGTATGAATTAAATCAACTATCTGACTGTCATATAGATTACAAAATTCAAAATGAAATGTGAGGCCTGCAGTCTTATATTTTCTCTCATGCCTCCCTTTGATCCTTTCCCTGGCCCATCTCCTGAAGAATGGGAGGGCTCAGGAGCCCTTAGGTAATACCCCCCACCCAAAGAAACCACATTCAGACTGTGAGAGTTGACATTCAGTATTTGAGTTTTCCTGGCTAGCGGGAGATTTCACTTTAAAATATTGATCAGAAAGCCAAGTATTATAATCTTTTAAAAATTAAAATTGCAAAAGAAAGGAAGCATACATATCACAAGAGATGGTTTAAAATAAACCAAAGCAAAAAGCAATATACATTTAAATTTCAGGGAAGTGTCCTTCAGGCAGCGTAAGAAGATAAATCCACAAATACTATGAGATCAATATCAACACTGTGCAAGGCAGACAAAGAAAACTGAAGGAACAGTAGCAGTAGAGATAGAGGTTTTAAGAAGCTCTATTATACAAATGAATCTTTCTTTGTTTTAGTACAAAAAATAGAGTTCTACAGGTCTTGTGAAGGACAGTTATAATGAAATCTAAACACTCAGGCTGAATAGGATGCCACTGATTCCTGGCAACTCTATGAACAAATGCTTGCCATCTCAATTTGTAGCCCCTTCCTGAACATTTCAGCAATTCCATGCATGTTCTGTATATCTGAATAGAGTGCACCCAGGCAAACATGTAAAAGATTGTAACTTTAATGCAATAGATGAGAAATAGAACTAGGAGAACATTTTCTATTGCTTATAATGGGTAGCCAATATTCTGGTTAGAGATACCATTATAAAACAAACCAACCCAAACACCCATTGATGAAATCTCATAATTCTGGGCATAGTAATCTGGATGAAGTTTCATTGCATTTCACACTGCATTCCTTTATCTTATAAAATACATTGTGCTTTAAGTAAAGATCTCCACCAGTTGGAAGGCAACTAGTTTTTTAGAGAGGTGAGCAATTTGGCGGAGCTGGGTTTGTAAATAAAACAAAATAAAATTCTATCCTTAATTAGGAAATTGATGTAAGAAAAGGGAGAATGTATCCAGCCAGCTTCTGCTTGATTCTTTTCCCCATGGTTTGGCTTTCTCTTAGGGCTACCAGATCGGGACTGCAAAACGTTCTTACCTACAGGTTGGCCTTACTTACTTACTGACTTACTTTATTTATTTATTTATTTATTTATTTATTTATTTATTTGCCACCCATCTCATTTCAAAGCGATTCTAGGCAAGGGGGGAGAGCTAGCACTTAATTAATCACCTCCAGTGTGATGCTCCCCCGTTAGGCCTCAAGCCCTCTGGCAGAGCTTAAGAAAGTCAGAAGGGTAGGAGCCAATCTCACCTCAGAGGGTAAGACGTTCCAAAGGGCAGGAGCTCAAGTCTGCTAGCCTTGGCCTTCCCTAAGCGGGCACTATGAAGTTTGAACTGTGTGGGGATAAGCAGGTCAGTGGAAATTACATGAGACTCAGTATAAAACCTAGAGAAAAAAAAATGTGCTGGCTTATTTTGTGCCAGAGGGGGGAAAGTTAACATTATTTCATATATCTGAGTTGGCCAAGAATCTTGAAAACAAATAGTCCAAGGACTATTGGGGAAAGAGCTACTTATGATTTTCTATGCTCTAAATAAGTACTGCATTTCAACTGGATTTAGGTCTTTTAAAGAGGAAATCACACTTAGTTCCTATTAACCTTTGTTCCACTAGACATTTCTTGGGATCAAAAATTAAAGTTCTAGGCTGCAAAAAAACAACAACAAAAAACTGGACAACCAGATTCTGCAATGGTGCAGAAATACCCAGCTCTTTGTTGCCATCTAGTAGTCTTCATTTTTGCAGCCCAAATCTGGTTCTTTTAGTTCAGGGGTGTCAAACTGACAGTAGGTGAGCTGGATGCATCACGCGCAGCCTACGCTCACCCTGCTCCGCAAAGGCAAAAATGTCACGATACATCATGATAAGTCATGTGACAGTGACTTACTGAGTTTGACATCCGTGCTCAAATTGCAATCAAATAACCCAGGGTTGATGATGTAACACATGCCTAGATTTCATAGAAGGCGACTCTGTGCTAATTTTCCAAAACAAACAAACACTTTCTGCCTTTATCATCGTCTTATTCCATAATTACCTATGTGTCAGGGAAAATAAGAAGGGAAGGAATGATGAGACAAACATGACTACATCACTGTGCATATCCCAGATGTGTATATTCTCATTTTGGGATCATAATAATTTGTGGTGCATGTAGCTGCTAGCTGCAGCAAGGGAATTCTATATACCGTAAATGCTGGCGTACAAGGCGACCCGGCGTATAAGACGACCCCGTCTTTATAGCCGGGCCGCATTCCTAGAACGTCGTCTTATACGCCAGAAACTACCAGTATTTCCGGCATATAAGACGACTCGGCATATAAGACGACCCCCGTCTTTGGCGCCGATTTCAGTGCTCGCGGAAGTCGCCTTATACGCCGGCATTTACGGTATTTCCCTTGTTATTTAGCAGATGATACTATTGTTCTTTCTCCAGGGATAATTCCCCTTCTACTATGAAGGCACTGACTTTTCTAGCCTGCCCTATAATTGTTTCATGGTAAAATACATGGGAAAATCCTATTTGGGAAAATTCCAATTATGGTTAGGGTTAGGTCAAAATGAACTTAGAAAGCAAAATGGATTTTGCAAATAAATTCAGGGTGATTGGTAATGGTTATGAAGGCAGAGAATTGGTAATTTACCCTATCTATGTTACATAGAAAAATACATGGGAAAATCCTATTTGGGAAAATTTCACTTAGGGTTAGGGTTGGTCACCATGAAATCAGATTGCAAAATGGACATTGGCAACAAACTCGGAATGTTTGGGAATGATTAGGAGGGCACTGACTTTTCTAGGCTACCTATGTATGTTTCCTGGTAAAATACATGGGGAAATGCTATTTGGAAAATTGAACTTAAGGTTAGGGTTAGGTCACCATAAAATCAGATAGCAAAGTGGACATCACCAAGAAAGTGCTTGGGAATGGTTAGGAGGGCACTGAGTTTGTACAGTGTCATATTTTACCAGGAAACATAGATAGGGCATAGAAAATTCAATGCCCTTTTAACCATTCCCAAGCACTTTGAGTTTCTTGGCAATGTCCATTTTGCTATCCGATTTCATGGTGACCTAACCCTAACCCTAAGTGAAATTTTCCCAAATAGCATTTTGCCATGTATTTTACCAGGAAACATAGATAGGGCAGGCTAGAAAAGTCAGTGCCCTTCTTTCTGTTCCCAAGCACACTGAATATGTTGCCGACATCCATTTTGCTCTCTAGGTTCATGGTGACCTAAACCTAACGCTAATTGGAATTTTCCCAATTAGGATCTTCCTATGTATTTTACCAGGAAACATCAATAGGACACTCTAGAAAAGTCAGTGCTCTCCTAACCATTCCCAAGCATTCCGAGTTTGTTGGCAATGTCTACTTTGCTCTCCGAATTCATGCTGATCTAAACCTAACCCTAAGTGGAATTTTCCCAAATAGGATTTTCCCATGTATTTTACCAGGAAACATATTTAGGGCAATGAAGAAATGTCAGTGCCCTCCTTACCTCTCCGAAGCACGCTGAATGTGTTTGTAATGTCCATTTTGCTCTCTGAATTCATGCTGACCTAACACTAATCCCAAGTGGAATTTTCCGAAATTGGATTTTCTAATGTATTTTACCAGGAAACATAGACAGGACAGCCTAGAAACATGAATGCTCTTTTAACCATTCCCAAGCAAACCACGTTTGTTCCCGATTCCATTTAGCTCTACATGTTCATGGTGCCCTAACCCTAACTCTAAGTGGAATTTTCCCAAATACGATTTTCCCAGGTATTTTACCAGGAAATATAGATAGGGAAGACTACAAAAGTCTGTGCCCTCCTAATCATTCCCAAGCACACTGATTTTATTGCCAATATCCAATTTGCTCTCCTAGTTCAGGGTGACCTAACCCTAACCTTTAATGGAATTTTCCCAAATAGGATTTTTTTGTATATTTTAACAGGAAACGTAGATAGGAAACCCTGGAACCATTCCCAAGCACTCCACATTTGTTGGCAATGTCCATTTTGCAATCTGATTTCATGCTGACCTAACCCTAATCCTAAGTGAAATTTTTCCAAATAGGATTTTCCCATGTATTTTAACAGGAAAAATTGATATGACATTGTAAAAAAGTCAGTGTCTACTTCACTATTCCCAAGCACTCCGGCTTTGTTGATGATGACTATTTTGCTCTCCGAATTCATGCTGATATATCCCTAACCCTAAGTGGAATTTTCCCAAATAGGACTTTCCCATTTATTTTACCAGGAAACATAGATAGGGCAGCCTAGAAAAGTCATTACCCTCCTTACCCCTCCCAAGAACATCAAATTTCTTTGCAGTGTCCATTTTCCTACCCAACTTCATATTGACCTAACCCTAACCCTAAGTCTAATTTTCCCAATTAGGGTTTTCTCATGTATTTATTTTTATTTTTTTTATTTTTAAAATTTATAAACTGCCCCACTCCCACAGGACTGTGGGCGGCTAACAATAAAAACACCATGAAACATGACAAAACAAACAGTACAATAACAATCATCCAGGGGTTAGATTTTATAAACTCCAGGCCTGCCGGAAAAGCCAGGACTTAAGCAGCTTACGGAAAACCAACAGGGTAGGAGCGGTCCTAATCTCTGGGGGGAGCTGGCGCCATCACAGAGAAAGCCCGTGGCCCCACCAAATGGCACTGCTTGGCCGACGGGACCTGAAAGAGGCCCAGCCTGTGGGATCTAACCGGACGAAGGGAACTATAAGGTAGTAGGCAGTCTCGCAAATAGCATGGCCCTGAGCCATATAGGGCTTTAAAGGTAATAACCAAAACCTTGAATTGGACCCGGAGACCAATAGCCAACCAGTGCAGCTCCCGGAGGATAGGTGTAACGTGGGTGTATCGAGGAGCACCCACTATCACTCGCGCGGCTGCATTCTGGACCAACTGTAGTCTCCGAATACTTTTCAAGGGTAGCCCCATGTAGAGTGCGTTGCAGTAATCCAGACGTGAGGTGACAAGGGCATGAATGACTGTGAGGAGAGCCTCCCGGTCCAGGTAGGGTCGCAACTAGTGCAACAGACGAACTTGTGCAAAGGTCCTCCCAGCAACAGCCATCAAATGATGTTCCAAATTCAGCTGTGGATCAAGGAGGACACCCAAGTTGCGAACCCGCTCCGAAGGGGGTATATTTTCCCCCGCTAGAGTCAACACTCGACAGTCGATGTGATCCTTGGGAGGCAATATCCAAAGCCACTCGGTCTTGTCAGGATTGAGCCTGAGTCTCTTAAACCCCATCCAGACAATCACGGCTTCAAGGAAATGGCCCATCACATCAGCCACTTCACTGAGAGAGCTCGGGGAGGACATATATAGCTGGGTATCAACAGCATACTGATGAAACCTCACCCCGTGCTATCTGATTATATCACCCAGCGGCTTCATGTAAATTTTACCAGGAAAAATAGATAGGACACTCTAGAAAAGTCAGTGCTCTCCTAACCATTCCCAAGCGCTCCAAGTTTGTTGGGGATGTCTATTTTGCTTTTTGAATTCATGCTGATCTAACCATAACCCTAAGTGGAATTTTCCCAAATAGGATTTTCCGATGTATTTTACCAGGAAACATAGATAGGGCAGCCTAGAAAGGTCAGTACCCTCCTAACCATAACCAAGCACCCTGAATATGTTGCTGATGTCCATTTTGCTCTCTGGGTTCAAGGTGACCTAACACTAACCTTAAGTGAAATTTTCCCAATTAGAATTTTCCCATGTATTTTACCAGGAAACATAGATAGGGCAGCCTAGAAAAGTCAGTGACTTCCTAACCATTCCCAAACATTGCGAGTTTGTTGGCGATGTCTATTTTGCTCTCCGAATTCATGCTGATCTAACCCTAACCCTAAGTGGAATCTTCCCAAATAGGATTTTCCCATGTATTTTACCAGGAAACTTAGATAAGGCAGCCTAGTAAAGGCAGTGCTCTCCTAACCATTCCCAAGTGCTCCACGTTTGTTGGGGATGTCTATTTTGCTTTTTGAATTCATGCTGATCTAACTGTAACCCTAAGCGGAATTTTCCCAAATAGAATTTTACCATGTATTTTACCAGGAAACATAGATAGGGCAGCCTAGAAAAGTCAGTGACTTCCTAACCATTCCCAAACATTGCGAGTTTGTTGGCGATGTCTATTTTGCTCTCCGAATTCATGCTGATCTAACCCTAACCCTAAGTGGAATCTTCCCAAATAGGATTTTCCCATGTATTTTACCAGGAAACTTAGATAAGGCAGCCTAGTAAAGTCAGTGCTCTCATAACCATTTCTAAGCCCTCCAGGTTTGTTGGGGATGTCTATTTTGCTTTTTGAATTCATGCTGATCTAACCGTAACCCTAAGCGGAATTTTCCCAAATAGGATTTTCCCATGTATTTTACCAGGAAACATAGATAGGGCAGCCTAGAAAAGTCAGTGCTCTCCTAACCAAGCGGTCCAAATTTGTTGGGGATTTCTATTTTGATTTTTGAATGCATGCTGATCTAACCGTAACCTTTCGATGCCCAAGCACCCTGAATATGTTTCCGATGTCCATTTTGCCCTCTGGGTTTAAGGTGACCTAACCCTAAGTGGAATTATCCCAATTAGGATTTTCCCATGAATTTTACCAGGAAACATAGATAGGATACTCTAGAAAAGTCAGTGGTCTCCTAACCATTCCCAAGAACTCCGAGTTTGTTATTGATGTCTATTTTGCTCTCCGAATTCATGCTGATCTAACCCTAACTTTACGTGGAATTTTCCCAAATAGGATTTTCCCATGTATTTTACCAGGAAACATAGATAGGGCATCCAAGAAAAGTCAGTGCCCTCCTAACCATTCCCAAGCACCCTGAATATGTTGCTGATGTCCATTTTGCTCTCTGGGTTCAAGGTGACCTAACCCTAACCTTAAGTGGAATTTTCCCAATTAGGATTTTCCCATGAATATTACCAGGAAACATAGATAGGGCAGCCTAGAAAAGTCAGTGACTTCCTAACCATTCCCAAACATTGCGAGTTTGTTGGCGATGTCTATTTTGCTCTCAGAACTCATGCTGATCAAATCCTAACCCTAAGCGGAATTTTCCCAAATAGGATTTTCCCATGTATTTTACCAGGAAACTTAGATAAGGCAGCCTAGTAAAGTCAGTGCCCTCCTAACCATTCCCAAGCACCCTGAATATGTTGCCGATGTCTATTTTGCTCTCTGGGTTTAAGGTGACCTAACGCTAAGTGGAATTATTCCAATTAGGATTTCCCCATGTATTTTACCAGAAAACTTAGATAAGGCAGCCTAGTAAAGTGAGTGCTCTCCTAACCATTTCTAAGCGGTCCAAGTTTGTTGGGGATGTCTATTTTGCTTTTTGAATGCATGCTGATCTAACCGTAACCCTAAGCGGAATTTTCCCAAATAGGATTTTCCCATGTATTTTACCAGGAAACTTAGATAAGGCAGCCTAGTAGAGTCAGTGCTCTCCTAACCAAGCGGTCCAAATTTGTTGGGGATTTCTATTTTGCTTTTTGAATGCATGCTGATCTAACCGTAACCCTAAGCGGAATTTTCCCAAATAGGATTTTCCCATGTATTTTACCAGGAAACTTAGATAAGGCAGCCTAGTAAAGTCAGTGCTCTCCTAACCAAGCGGTCCAAATTTGTTGGGGATTTCTATTTTGCTTTTTGAATTCATGCTGATCTAACCGTAACCCTAAGCGGAATTTTCCCAAATAGGATTTTCCCATGAATTTTACCAGGAAACATAGATAGGGCATCCAAGAAAAGTCAGTGACCTCCTAACCATTAACAAGCACCCTGAATTTGTTGCTGATATCCATTTTGCTTTCTGGGTTCAAGGTGACCTAACCCTAACCCTAAGTGGAATTTTCCCAATTAGAATTTTCCCATGTATTTTACCAGGAAACATAGATAGGGCAGCCTAGAAAAGTCAGTGACTTCCTAAGCATTCCCAAACATTGCGAGTTTGTTGGCGATGTCTATTTTGCTCTCCGAATTCATGCTGATCAAACACTAACCCTAAGCGGAATTTTCCCAAATAGGATTTTCCCATGTATTTTACCAGGAAACTTAGATAAGGCACCTAGTAAAGTCAGTGCTCTCCTAACCATTCCCAAGCACTCCAAATTTGTTGGGGATCTCTATTCTGCTTTTTGAATGCATGCTGATCTAACCGTAACTTTAAGCGGAATTTTCCCAAATAGGATTTTCCCATGAATTTTACCAGGAAACATAGATAGGGCATCCAAGAAAAGTCAGTGCCCTCCTAACCATTTCTAAGCGGTCCAGATTTGTTGGGGATGTCTATTTTGCTTTTTGAATTAATGCTGATCTAACCGTAACCCTAAGCAGAATTTTCCCAAATAGGATTTTCCCATGTATTTTACCTGGAAAAATAGATAGGGCAGCCTAGAAAGGTCAGTGCCCTCCTAACCATTCCCAAGCACCCTGAATACGTTGCCGATGTCCATTTTGATCTCTGGGTTTAAGGTGACCTAACCCTAAGTGGAATTATCCCAATTACGATTTTCCCATGAATTTTACCAGGAAATATAGATAGGACACTCTAGAAAAGTCAGTGGTCTCCTACACATTCCAAAGCACTCCGAGTTTGTTATTGATGTCTATTTTGCTCTCCGAATTCATGCTGATCTAACCCTAACTTTATGTGGAATTTTCCCAAATAGTATTTTCCCATAAATTTTACCAGGAAACATAGATAGGACACTCTAGAAAAGTCAGTGGTCTCCTAACCATTCCTAAGCGCTCCGAGTTTGTTAGTGATGTCTATTTTGCTCTCCGAATTCATGCTGATCTAACCGTAACTTTACGTGGAATTTTCACAAATAGGATTTTCCTATGTATTTTATCACGAAATATAGATAGGGCAGTGTAGAAAAGACAGTGCCCTCCTAACCACTCCCAAGTACCCTGAATATGTTGCTGATGTCCATTTTGCTCTCTGGGTTCAAGGTGACCTAACACTAACCCTAAGTGGCATTTTCCCAATTAGAATTTTCCCATGTATTTTACCAGGAAACATAGATAGGGCAGCCTAGAAAGGTCAGTGCCCTCCTAACCATTCCCAAGCACCCTGAATATGTTGCTGATGTCCATTTTGCTCTCTTGGTTCAAGGTCACCTAACACTAACCCTAAGTGGAATTATCCCAATTACGATTTTCCCATGAATTTTACCAGGAAATATAGATAGGACACTCTAGAAAAGTCAGTGGTCTCCTACACATTCCAAAGCACTGCGAGTTTGTTATTGATGTCTATTTTGCTCTCCGAATTCATGCTGATCTAACCGTAACTTTACGTGGAATTTTCACAAATAGGATTTTCCTATGTATTTTATCACGAAATATAGATAGGGCAGTGTAGAAAAGACAGTGCCCTCCTAACCACTCCCAAGTACCCTGAATATGTTGCTGATGTCCATTTTGCTCTCTGGGTTCAAGGTGACCTAACACTAACCCTAAGTGGCATTTTCCCAATTACGATTTTCCCATGAATTTTACCAGGAAACATAGATAAGGCAATCTAGTAAAGTCAGTGCTCTCCTAACCATTCCCAAGCGCTCCAAATTTGTTGGGGATGTCTATTTTGCTTTTTGAATTCATGCTGATCTAACCGTAACCCTAAGCGGAATTTTACCAAATAGGATTTTCCCATGTATTTTACCAGGAAACATAGATAGGGCAGCCTACAAAAGTCAGAGCCTTCCTTTCCATTCCCAAGAACCCTGAATATGTTGCTGATGTCCATTTTGCTCTCTGGGTTTAAGGTGACCTAATCCTAAGTGGAATTATCCCAATTAGGATTTTCCCATGAATTTTACCAGGAAACATATATAGGACACTCTAGAAAAGTCAGCGGTCTCCTAACCATTCCTACGCGCTCCGAGTTTGTTAGTGATGTCTGTTTTGCTCTCCGAATTCATGGTGATCTAACCCTAACTTTACGTGGAATTTTCACAAATAGGATTTTCCCACGTATTTTACCAGGAAACATAGATAGGGCAGCCTAGAAAAGTCAGTGCCCTCCTAACCGTGCCCAAGGCACCCTGAATATGTTGCTGATGTCCATTTTGCTCTCTGGGTTCAAGGTGATCTAACCGTAAGTGGAATTATCCCAATTAGGATTTTCCCATGAATTTTACCAGGAAAAATAGATAGGACACTCTAGAAAAGTCAGTGGTCTCCTAACCATTCCTAAGCGCTCCGAGTTTGTAAGTGATGTCTGTTTTGCCCTCCGAATTCATGCTGATCTAACCCTAACTTTACGTGGAATTTTCACAAATAGGATTTCCCCATGTATTTTACCAGGAAACATAGATAGGGCAACCAAGAAAAATCAGTGCCCTCCTAACCATTCCCAAGCACCCTGAATATGTTGCTGATGTCCATTTTGCTCTCTGGGTTCAAGGTGACCTAACACTAACCCTAAGTGGAATTTTCCCAATTAGAATTTTCCCATGTATTTTAGCAGGAAACATAGATAGGGCAGCCTAGAAAAGTCAGTGACTTCCTAACCATTCCCAAACATTGCGAGTTTGTTGGCGATGTCTATTTTGCTCTCCGAATTCATGCTGATCTAACCCTAACCCTAAGTGGAATTTTCCCAAATAGGATTTTCCAATTTATTTTACCAGGAAACATAGATAGGGCAGCCTAGAAAAGCCAGAGCCCTCCTTTCCATTCCCAAGCACCCTGAATATGTTGCAGATGTCCATTTTGCTCTCTGGGTTTAAGGTGACCTAACCCTAAGTGGAATTATCCCAATTAGGATTTTCCCATGAATTTTAACAGGAAACATAGATAGGACACTCTAGAAAAGTCAGTAGTCACCTAACCATTCCTAAGCGCTCCACGTTTGTTAGTGATGTCTGTTTTGCTCTCCGAATTCATGCTGATCTAACCCTAACTTTAAGTGGAATTTTCACTAATAGGATTTTCCCATGTGTTTTACCAGGAAACATAGATAGGGCAGCCTAGAAAGGTCAGTGCCCTCCTAACCATTCCCAAGCACCCTGAATACGTTGCCGATGTCCATTTTGATCTCTGGGTTTAAGGTGACCTAACCCTAAGTGGAATTATCCCAATTACGATTTTCCCATGAATTTTACCAGGAAATATAGATAGGACACTCTAGAAAAGTCAGTGGTCTCCAACACATTCCAAAGCACTCCGAGTTTGTTATTGATGTCTATTTTGCTCTCCGAATTCATGCTGATCTAACCCTAACTTTATGTGGAATTTTCCCAAATAGTATTTTCCCATAAATTTTACCAGGAAACATAGATAGGACACTCTAGAAAAGTCAGTGGTCTCCTAACCATTCCTAAGCGCTCCGAGTTTGTTAGTGATGTCTATTTTGCTCTCCGAATTCATGCTGATCTAACCGTAACTTTACGTGGAATTTTCACAAATAGGATTTTCCTATGTATTTTATCACGAAATATAGATAGGGCAGTGTAGAAAAGACAGTGCCCTCCTAACCACTCCCAAGTACCCTGAATATGTTGCTGATGTCCATTTTGCTCTCTGGGTTCAAGGTGACCTAACACTAACCCTAAGTGGCATTTTCCCAATTAGAATTTTCCCATGTATTTTACCAGGAAACATAGATAGGGCAGCCTAGAAAGGTCAGTGCCCTCCTAACCATTCCCAAGCACCCTGAATATGTTGCTGATGTCCATTTTGCTCTCTTGGTTCAAGGTCACCTAACACTAACCCTAAGTGGAATTATCCCAATTACGATTTTCCCATGAATTTTACCAGGAAATATAGATAGGACACTCTAGAAAAGTCAGTGGTCTCCTACACATTCCAAAGCACTGCGAGTTTGTTATTGATGTCTATTTTGCTCTCCGAATTCATGCTGATCTAACCGTAACTTTACGTGGAATTTTCACAAATAGGATTTTCCTATGTATTTTATCACGAAATATAGATAGGGCAGTGTAGAAAAGACAGTGCCCTCCTAACCACTCCCAAGTACCCTGAATATGTTGCTGATGTCCATTTTGCTCTCTGGGTTCAAGGTGACCTAACACTAACCCTAAGTGGCATTTTCCCAATTACGATTTTCCCATGAATTTTACCAGGAAACATAGATAAGGCAATCTAGTAAAGTCAGTGCTCTCCTAACCATTCCCAAGCGCTCCAAATTTGTTGGGGATGTCTATTTTGCTTTTTGAATTCATGCTGATCTAACCGTAACCCTAAGCGGAATTTTACCAAATAGGATTTTCCCATGTATTTTACCAGGAAACATAGATAGGGCAGCCTACAAAAGTCAGAGCCTTCCTTTCCATTCCCAAGAACCCTGAATATGTTGCTGATGTCCATTTTGCTCTCTGGGTTTAAGGTGACCTAATCCTAAGTGGAATTATCCCAATTAGGATTTTCCCATGAATTTTACCAGGAAACATATATAGGACACTCTAGAAAAGTCAGCGGTCTCCTAACCATTCCTACGCGCTCCGAGTTTGTTAGTGATGTCTGTTTTGCTCTCCGAATTCATGGTGATCTAACCCTAACTTTACGTGGAATTTTCACAAATAGGATTTTCCCACGTATTTTACCAGGAAACATAGATAGGGCAGCCTAGAAAAGTCAGTGCCCTCCTAACCGTGCCCAAGGCACCCTGAATATGTTGCTGATGTCCATTTTGCTCTCTGGGTTCAAGGTGATCTAACCGTAAGTGGAATTATCCCAATTAGGATTTTCCCATGAATTTTACCAGGAAAAATAGATAGGACACTCTAGAAAAGTCAGTGGTCTCCTAACCATTCCTAAGCGCTCCGAGTTTGTAAGTGATGTCTGTTTTGCCCTCCGAATTCATGCTGATCTAACCCTAACTTTACGTGGAATTTTCACAAATAGGATTTCCCCATGTATTTTACCAGGAAACATAGATAGGGCAACCAAGAAAAATCAGTGCCCTCCTAACCATTCCCAAGCACCCTGAATATGTTGCTGATGTCCATTTTGCTCTCTGGGTTCAAGGTGACCTAACCCTAACCCTATGTGGAATTTTCCCAAATAGGATTTTCCCATGTATTTTACCAGGAAACCTAGATAAGGCAGCCTAGTAAAGTTAGTGCTCTCCTAACCATTCCGAAGTGCTCCAAATTTGTTGGGGATGTCTATTTTGCTTTTTGAATTCATGCTGATCTAACTGTAACCCTAAGCGGAATTTTCACAATTAGGATTTTCTCATGTATTTTAGCAGGAAACATAGATAGGGCAGCCTACAAAAATCAGTGATTTCTAAACCATTCCCAAACATTGCGAGTTTGTTGGCGATGTCTATTTTGCTCACCGAATTCATGCTGATCTAACCCTAACCCTAAGTGGAATTTTCCCAAATAGGATTTTCCAATTTATTTTACCAGGAAACATAGATAGGGCAGCCTAGAAAAGCCAGAGCCCTCCTTTCCATTCCCAAGCACCCTGAATATGTTGCAGATGTCCATTTTGCTCTCTGGGTTTAAGGTGACCTAACCCTAAGTGGAATTATCCCAATTAGGATTTTCCCATGAATTTTAATAGGAAACATAGATAGGACACTCTAGAAAAGTCAGTGGTCACCTAACCATTCCTAAGCGCTCCACGTTTGTTAGTGATGTCTGTTTTGCTCTCCGAATTCATGCTGATCTAACCCTAACTTTAAGTGGAATTTTCACTAATAGGATTTTCCCATGTGTTTTACCAGGAAACATAGATAGGGGAGCCAACAAAGGTCAGTTCCCCCCTAACCATTCTAAAGCACCTTGAATATGTTGCTGATGTCCATTTTGCTCTCTGGGTTCAAGGTGACCTAACCCTAACCCTATGTGGAATTTTCCCAAATAGGATTTTCCCATGTATTTTACCAGGAAACTTAGATAAGGCAGCCTAGTAAAGTCAGGGCTCTCCTAACCATTCCCAAACACCCTGAATATGTTGCTGATGTCCATTTTGCTCTCTGGGTTTAAGGTGACCTAACCGTAAGTGGAATTATCCCAATTAGGATTTTCCCATGAGCTTTACCAGGAAACATTGATAGGACACTCTAGAAAAGTCAGTGGTCTCCTAACCATTCCTAAGCGCTCCGAGTTTGTAAGCAATGTCATTTTTGCCCTCCGAATTCATGCTGATCTAACCGTAAGTTTACGTGGAATTTTCACAAATAGGATTTCCCCATATATTTTACCAGGAAACATAGATAGGGCAGCCAAGAAAAGTCAGTGCCCTCCTAATCATTCCCAAGCACCTTGAATATGTTGCCGATGTCCATTTTGCTCTCTGGGTTCAAGGTGACCTAACCCTAACCCTAAGTGGAATTTTCCCAGTTAGAATTTTCCCATGTATTTTACCAGCTAACTTAGATAGGGCAGCCTAGAAAAGTCAGGGACTTTCTAACCATTCCCAAACATTGCGAGTTTGTTGGCGATGTCTATTTTGCTCTCCGAATTCATTTTGATCTAACCCTAACTCTAAGTGGAATTTTCCCAAATAGGTTTTTCCAATGTATTTTACCAGGAAACCTAGATAAGGCAGCCTAGCAAAGTCAGTGCTCTCCTAACCATTCCCAAGTGCTCCAAATTTGTTGGGGATATCTATTTTGCTTTTTGAATTCATGCTGATCTAACCATAACCCTAAGTGGAATTTTACCAAATAGGATTTTCCCATGTATTTTACCAGGAAACATAGATAGGGTAGCCTAGAAAAGTCAGAGCCCTCCTTTCCATTCCCAAGCACCCTGAATATGTTGCCGATGTCCATTTTGCTATCTGGGTTTAAGGTTACCTAACCTTATGTGGAATTATTCCAATTAGGATTTTCCCATGAATTTTTCCAGGAAACATAGATAGGACACTCTAGAAAAGTCAGTGGTTTCCTAACCATTCCTAAGCACTCCGAGTTTGTTAGTGATGTCTGTTTTGTTGTCCGAATTCATGCTGATCTAACCCTAAATTTACGTGGAATTTTCACTAATAGGATTTTCCCATGTGTTTTACCAGGAAACATAGATAGGGTAGCCAACAAAAGTCAGTTCCCTCCTAACCATTCCCAAGCACCCTGAATATGTTGCTGATGTCCATTTTGCTCTCTGGGTTCAAGGTGACCTAACCCTAACCCTAAGTGGAATTTTCCCAAATAGGATTTTCACATGTATTTTACCAGGAAACATAGATAGGGCAGCCTAGAAAAGTCAGTGACTTCCTAACCATTCCCAAACATTGCGAGTTTGTTGGCGATGTCTATTTTGCTCTCCGAATTCATGCTGATCTAACCCTAACCTTAAGTGGAATTTTTCCAAATAGCATTTTCCCATGTATTTTACCAGGAAACATAGATAAGGCAGCCTAGTAAAGTCAGTGCTCTCCTAACCATTTCTAAGCGCTCCAAGTTTGTTGGGGATGTCTATTTTGCTTTTTGAATTCATGCTGATCTAACCGTAACCCTAAGCGGAATTTTCCCAAATAGGATTTTCCCATGTATTTTACCAGGAAACATAGATAGGGTACCTAGAAAAGTCAGAGCCCTCCTTTCCATTCCCAAGCACCCTGAATATGTTGCCGATGTCCATTTTGCTATCTGGGTTTAAGGTTACCTAACCTTATGTGGAATTATTCCAATTAGGATTTTCCCATGAATTTTTCCAGGAAACATAGATAGGACATTCTAGAAAAGTCAGTGGTCTCCTAACCATTCCCAAGCACTCCGAGTTTGTTATTGATGTCTATTTTGCTGTCCGAATTCATGCTGACCTAACCCAAACTTTACGTGGAATTTTCACAAATAGGATTTTCCCATGTATTTTACCAGGAAACCTAGATAAGGCAGCCTAGTAAAGTCAGTGCTCTCCTAACCATTCCCAAGCGCTCCAAATTTGTTCGGGATGTCTATTTTGCTTTTTGAATTCATGCTGATCTAACCGTAACCCTAAGCGGAATTTTACCAAATAGGATTTTCCCATGTATTTTACCAGGAAACATAGATAGGGTAGCCTAGAAAAGTCAGAGCCCTCCTATCCATTCCCAAGCACCCTGAATATGTTGCCGATGTCCATTTTGCTCTCTGGGTTTAAGGTTACCTAACCTTATGTGGAATTATCCCAATTAGGATTTTCCCATGAATTTTTCCAGGAAACATAGATAGGACACTCTAGAAAAGTCAGTGGTTTCCTAACCATTCCTAAGCACTCCGAGTTTGTTAGTGATGTCTGTTTTGTTGTCCGAATTCATGCTGATCTAACCCTAATTTTACATGGAATTTTCACTAATAGGATTTTCCCATGTGTTTTACCAGGAAACATAGATAGGGTAGCCAACAAAAGTCAGTTCCCTCCTAACCATTCCCAAGCACCCTGAATATGTTGCTGATGTCCATTTTGCTCTCTGGGTTCAAGGTGACCTAACCCTAACCCTAAGTGGAATTTTCCAAATTAGAATTTTCCCATGTATTTTAGCAGGAAACATAGATAGGGCAGCCTACAAAAATCAGTGACTTCTAAACCATTCCCAAACATTGCGAGTTTGTTGGCGATGTCTATTTTGCTCACCGAATTCATGCTGATCTAACCCTAACCCTACGTGGAATTTTCCCAAATAGGATTTTCCCATGTATTTTACCAGGAAACCTAGATAAGGCAGCCTAGTAAAGTCAGGGCTCTCCTAACCATTCCCAAGCGCTCCAAATTTGTTGGGGATGTCTATTTTGCTTTTTGAATTCATGCTGATCTAACCGTAACCCTAAGCGGAATTTTCACAATTAGGATTTTCCCATGAATTTTACCAGGAAACATAGATAGGACACTCTAGAAAAGTCAGTGGTCTCCTAACCATTCCCAAGGACTCTGAGTTTGTTATTGATGTCTATTTTGCCCTCCGAATTCATGCTGATCTAACCCTAATTTTATGTGGAATTTTCCAAAATAGGATTTTCCCATGTATTTTACCAGGAAACATAGATAGGGTAGCCCAGAAAAGTCAGAGCCCTCCTTTCCATTCCCAAGCACCCTGAATATGTTGCTGATGTCCATTTTGCTCTCCGAATTCATGCTGATCTAACCCTACCCCTATGTGGAATTTTCCCAAATAGGATTTTCACATGTATTTTACCAGGAAACATAGATAGGGCAGCCGAGAAAAGTCAGTGACTTCCTAACCATTCCCAAACATTGCGAGTTTGTTGGCGATGTCTATTTTGCTCTCCGAATTCATGCTGATCTAACCCTAACCTTAAGTGGAATTTTTCCAAATAGCATTTTCCCATGTATTTTACCAGGAAACATAGATAAGGCAGCCTAGTAAAGTCAGTGCTCTCCTAACCATTTCTAAGCGCTCCAAGTTTGTTGGGGATGTCTATTTTGCTTTTTGAATTCATGCTGATCTAACCGTAACCCTAAGCGGAATTTTCCCAAATAGGATTTTCCCATGTATTTTACCAGGAAACATAGATAGGGTACCTAGAAAAGTCAGAGCCCTCCTTTCCATTCCCAAGCACCCTGAATATGTTGCCGATGTCCATTTTGCTATCTGGGTTTAAGGTTACCTAACCTTATGTGGAATTATTCCAATTAGGATTTTCCCATGAATTTTTCCAGGAAACATAGATAGGACATTCTAGAAAAGTCAGTGGTCTCCTAACCATTCCCAAGCACTCCGAGTTTGTTATTGATGTCTATTTTGCTGTCCGAATTCATGCTGACCTAACCCTAACTTTATGTGGAATTTTCACAAATAGGATTTTCCCATGTATTTTACCAGGAAACATAGATAGGGCAGCCTAGAAAGGTCAGTGCCCTCCTTTCCATTCCCAAGCACCCTGAATATGTTGCCGATGTCCATTTTGCTCTCTGGGTTTAAGGTTACCTAACCTTATGTGGAATTATTCCAATTAGGATTTTCCCATGAATTTTTCCAGGAAACATAGATAGGACATTCTAGAAAAGTCAGTGGTCTCCTAACCATTCCAAAGCACTCCGAGTTTGTTATTGATGTCTATTTTGCTGTCCGAATTCATGCTGACCTAACCCTAACTTTACGTGGAATTTTCACAAATAGGATTTTCCCATGTATTTTACCAGGAAACCTAGATAAGGCAGCCTAGTAAAGTCAGTGCTCTCCTAACCATTCCCAAGCGCTCCAAATTTGTTGGGGATGTCTATTTTGCTTTTTGAATTCATGCTGATCTAACCGTAACCCTAAGCGGAATTTTACCAAATAGGATTTTCCCATGTATTTTACCAGGAAACATAGATAGGGTAGCCTAGAAAAGTCAGAGCCCTCCTTTCCATTCCCAAGCACCCTGAATATGTTGCCGATGTCCATTTTGCTATCTGGGTTTAAGCTTACCTAACCTTATGTGGAATTATTCCAATTAGGATTTTCCCATGAATTTTTCCAGGAAACATAGATAGGACATTCTATAAAAGTCAGTGGTCTCCTAACCATTCCAAAGCACTCCGAGTTTGTTATTGATGTCTATTTTGCTGTCCGAATTCATGCTGACCTAACCCTAACTTTACGTGGAATTTTCACAAATAGGATTTTCCCATGTATTTTACCAGGAAACCTAGATAAGGCAGCCTAGTAAAGTCAGTGCTCTCCTAACCATTCCCAAGCGCTCCAAATTTGTTCGGGATGTCTATTTTGCTTTTTGAATTCATGCTGATCTAACCGTAACCCTAAGCGGAATTTTACCAAATAGGATTTTCCCATGTATTTTACCAGGAAACATAGATAGGGTAGCCAACAAAAGTCAGTTCCCTCCTAACCATTCCCAAGCACCCTGAATATGTTGCTGATGTCCATTTTGCTCTCTGGGTTCAAGGTGACCTAACCCTAACCCTAAGTGGAATTTTCCCAATTAGAATTTTCCCATGTATTTTAGCAGGAAACATAGATAGGGCAGCCTACAAAAATTAGTGACTTCTAAACCATTCCCAAACATTGCGAGTTTGTTGGCGATGTCTATTTTGCTCACCGAATTCATGCTGATCTAACCCTAAACCTAAGTAGAATTTTCCCAAATAGGATTTTCCCATGTATTTTACCAGGAAACCTAGATAAGGCAGCCTAGTAAAGTCAGGGCTCTCCTAACCATTCCCAAGCGCTCCAAATTTGTTGGGGATGTCTATTTTGCTTTTTGAATTCATGCTGATCTAACCGTAACCCTAAGCGGAATTTTCACAATTAGGATTTTCCCATGAATTTTACCAGGAAACATAGATAGGACACTCTAGAAAAGTCAGTGGTCTCCTAACCATTCCCAAGGACTCTGAGTTTGTTATTGATGTCTATTTTGCCCTCCGAATTCATGCTGATCTAACCCTAATTTTATGTGGAATTTTCCAAAATAGGATTTTCCCATGTATTTTACCAGGAAACATAGATAGGGTAGCCCAGAAAAGTCAGAGCCCTCCTTTCCATTCCCAAGCACCCTGAATATGTTGCTGATGTCCATTTTGCTCTCCGAATTCATGCTGATCTAACCCTACCCCTATGTGGAATTTTCCCAAATAGGATTTTCACATGTATTTTACCAGGAAACATAGATAGGGCAGCCTAGAAAAGTCAGTGACTTCCTAACCATTCCCAAACATTGCGAGTTTGTTGGCGATGTCTATTTTGCTCTCCGGATTCATGCTGATCTAACCCTAACCTTAAGTGGAATTTTTCCAAATAGCATTTTCCCATGTATTTTACCAGGAAACATAGATAAGGCAGCCTAGTAAAGTCAGTGCTCTCCTAACCATTTCTAAGCGCTCCAAGTTTGTTGGGGATGTCTATTTTGCTTTTTGAATTCATGCTGATCTAACCGTAACCCTAAGCGGAATTTTACCAAATAGGATTTTCCCATGTATTTTACCAGGAAACATAGATAGGGTAGCCTAGAAAAGTCAGAGCCCTCCTTTCCATTCCCAAGCACCCTGAATATGTTGCCGATGTCCATTTTGCTATCTGGGTTTAAGGTTACCTAACCTTATGTGGAATTATTCCAATTAGGATTTTCCCATGAATTTTTCCAGGAAACATAGATAGGACATTCTAGAAAAATCAGTGGTCTCCTAACCATTCCCAAGCACTCCGAGTTTGTTATTGATGTCTATTTTGCTGTCCGAATTCATGCTGACCTAACCCTAACTTTACGTGGAATTTTCACAAATAGGATTTTCCCATGTATTTTACCAGGAAACCTAGATAAGGCAGCCTAGTAAAGTCAGTGCTCTCCTAACCCTTCCCAA
Source organism: Crotalus tigris (assembly GCF_016545835.1). Lineage (NCBI taxonomy): Eukaryota > Metazoa > Chordata > Lepidosauria > Squamata > Viperidae > Crotalus > Crotalus tigris. The sequence continues at coordinate 10,963 of NW_024100111.1, read as the reverse complement.
CCGCTCCAAATTTGTTGGGGATGTCTATTTTGCTTTTTGAATTCATGCTGATCTAACCCTAACTTTATGTGGAATTTTCACAAATAGGATTTTCCCATGTATTTTACCAGGAAACATAGATAGGGCAGCCTAGAAAGGTCAGTGCCCTCCTTTCCATTCCCAAGCACCCTGAATATGTTGCCGATGTCCATTTTGCTCTCTGGGTTTAACGTGACCTAACCCTAAGTGGAATTATCCCAAAAAGGATTTTCCCATGAATTTTACCAGGAAACAAAGATAGGGCAACCTAGAAAAGTCAGTTACTTCCTAACCATTCCCAAACATTGCGAGTTTGTTGGCGATGTCTAATTTGCTCTCCCAATTCATGCTGATCTAGCCCTAACCCTAAGTGGAATTTTCCCAATTAGAATTTTCCCATGTATTTTACCAGGAAACTTAGATAGGTCAGCATAGAAAAGTCAGTGACTTTCTCACCATTCCCAAACATTGCGAGTTTGTTGGCGATGTCTATTTTGTTCTCCGAATTCATGCTGATCTAACCCTAACCTTAAGTGGAATTTTCACAAATAGGATTTTCCCATGTATTTTACCAAGAAACCTAGATAAGGCAGCCTAGTAAAGTAAGTGCCCTCCTAACCATTCCCAAGCACCCTGAATATGTTGCTGATGTCCATTTTGCTCTCTGGGTTCAAGGTGACCTAACCCTAACCCTAAGTGGAATTTTCCCAATTAGAATTATCCCATGTATTTTACCAGGAAACATAGATAGGGCAGCCTAGAAAAGTCAGTGCTCACCTAACCATTCCCAAACATTGCGAGTTTGTTGGCGATGTCTATTTTGCTCTCCGAATTCATGCTGATCTTACCCTAACATTACGTGGAATTTTCCCAAATAGGATTTTCCCATGTATTTTACCAGGAAACATAGATAGGGCAGCCTAGAAAACCGAGAGCCCTCCTTTCCATTCCCAAGAACACTGAATATGTTGCTGATGTCCATTTTGCTCTCTGGGTTCAAGGTGACGTAACCCTAACCGTAAGTGGAATTTTCCCAAATAGGATTTTCCCATGTATTTTACCAGGAAACATAGATAGGGCAGCCTAGAAAAGTCAGTGCCCACCTAACCATTCCCAAACATTGCGAGTTTGTTGGCAATGTCTATTTTGCTCTCCGAATTCATGCTGATCTTACCCTAACTTTACGTGGAATTTTCCCAAATAGGATTTTCTCATGTATTTTACCAGGAAAAATAGATAGGGCAGCCTAGAAAAGTCAGTGACTTCCTAAAGATTCCCAAACATTGCGAGTTTGTTGGCGACGTCTATTTTGCTCTCCGAATTCATGCTGATCTAACCCTAACTTTACCTGGAATTTTCCCAAATAGGATTTTCCCATGTATTTTACCAAGAAACATAGATAGTGCAGCCTAGAAAAGCCAGAGCCCTCCTTTCCATTCCCAAGCACCCTGAATATGTTGCCGATGTCCATTTTGCTCTCTGGGTTTAAGGTGACCTAACCCTAAGTGGAATTATCCCAATTAGGATTTTCCCATGAATTTTACCAGGAAACATAGATAGGACACTCTAGAAAAGTCAGTGGTCTCCTAACCATTCCTAAGCGCTCCAAGTTTGTTAGTGATGTCTGTTTTGCTCTCCGAATTCATGCTGATCTAACCCTAACTTTACGTGGAATTTTCCCAAATAGGATTTTCCCATGTATTTTACCAGGAAACATAGATAGGGCAGCCTAGAAAAGTCAGTGCCCTCCTAACCATTCCCAAGCACCCTGAATATCTTGCTGATGTCCATTTTGCTCTCTGGGTTCAATATGACCTAACCCTAACCCTAAGTGGTATTTTCCCAATTAGAGTTTTCCCATGTATTTTACCAGGAAACATAGATAAGGCAGTCTAGAAAAGTCAGTGACTTCCTAACCATTCCCAAACATTGCGAGTTTGTTGGCGACGTCTATTTTGCTCTCCGAATTCATGCTGATCTAACTCTAACCCTAAGTGGAATTTTCCCAAATAGGATTTTCCCATGTATTTTACCAGGAAACATAGATAGGGCAGCCTAGAAAAGCGAGAGCCCTCCTTTCCATTCCCAAGAACCCTAAATATGTTGCCGATGTCAATTTTGCTCTCTGGGTTTACGGTGACCTAACCCTAAGTGGAATTATCCCAATTAGGATTTTCCCATGAATTTTACCAGGAAACATAGATAGGACACTCTAGAAAAATCAGTGGTCTCCTTACCATTCCTAAGCGCTCCAAGTTTGTTAGTGATGTCTCTTTTGCTCTCCGAATTCATGCTGATCTAACCCTAACTTTACGTGGAATTTTCCCAAATAGGATTTTCCGATGTATTTTACCAGGAAACATATATAGGGCAGCCTAGAAAAGTCAGCGCCCTCCTAACCATTCCAAAGCACCCTGAATATGTTGCTGATGTCGATTTTGCTCTCTGGGTTCAAGGTGACCTAACCCTAACCCTAAGAGGAATTTTCCCAATTAGAATTTTCCCATGTATTTTACCAGGAAACATAGATAGGGCAGCCAAGAAAAGTCAGTGACTTCCTAACCATTCCCAAACATTGCGGGTTTGTTGGCGACGTCTATTTTGCTCTCCGAATTCATGCTGATCTAACCCTAACCCTAAGTGGAATTTTCCCAAATAGGATTTTCCCATGTATTTTACCAGGAAAGATAGATAGGGCAGCCTAGAAAAGTCAGTGCCCTCCTAACCATTCCCAAACATTGCGAGTTTGTTGGCGATGTCTATTTTGCTCTCCGAATTCATGCTGATCTTACCCTAACGTTACGTGGAATTTTCCCAAATAGGATTTTCCCATGTATTTTACCAGGAAACATAGATAGGGCAGCCTAGAAAAGCCAGAGCCCTCCTTTCCATTCCCAAGCACCCTGAATATGTTGCCGATGTTCATTTTGCTCTCTGGGTTTAAGGTGACCTAATCCTAAGTGGAATTATCCCAATTAGGATTTTCCCATGAATTTTACCAGGAAACATAGATAGGACACTCTAGAAAAGTCAGTGGTCTCCTAACCATTCCTAAGCGCTCCAAGTTTGTTAGTGATGTCTGTTTTGCTCTCCGAATTCATGCTGATCTAACCCTAACTTTACGTGGAATTTTCACAAATAGGATTTTCCCATGTATTTTACCAGGAAACATAGATAGGACAGCCAAGAAAAGTCAGTGCCCTCCTAACCATTCCCAAGCACCCTGAATATGTTGCTGATGTCCATTTTGCTCTCTGGGTTCAAGGTGTCCTAACCCTAACCCTAAGTGGAATTTTCCCAATTAGAATTATCCCATGTATTTTACCAGGAAACATAGATAGGGCAGCCTAGAAAAGTCAGTGCCCACCTAACAATTCCCAAACATTGCGAGTTTGTTGGCGATGTCTATTTTGCTCTCCGAATTCATGCTGATCTTACCCTAACTTTACGTGGAATTTTCCCAAATAGGATTTTCCCATGTATTTTACCAGGAAATATAGATAGTGCAGCCTAGAAAAGCCAGAGCCCTCCTTTCCATTCCCAAGCACCCTGAATATGTTGCCGATGTCCATTTTGCTCTCTGGGTTTAAGGTGACCTAACCCTAAGTGGAATTATCCCAATTAGGATTTTCCCATGAATTTTACCAGGAAACATAGATAGGGCAGCCTAGAAAAGTGAGTGCCCTCCTAACCTTTCCCAAGCACCCTGAATATCTTGCTGATGTCCATTTTGCTCTCTGGGTTCAATATGACCTAACCTTAACCCTAAGTGGTATTTTCCCAATTAGAGTTTTCCCATGTATTTTACCAGGAAACATAGATAGGGCAGCCTAGAAAAGTCATTGACTTCCTAACCATTCCCAAACATTGCGAGTTTGTTGGCGACATCTATTTTGCTCTCCGAATTCATGCTGATCTTACCCTAACTTTACGTGGAATTTTCCCAAATAGGATTTTCCCATGTATTTTACCAGGAAACATAGATAGGGCAGCCTAGAAAAGTCAGTGACTTCCTAACCATTCCCAAACATTGCGAGTTTTTTGGCGACGTCTATTTTGCTCTCCGAATTCATGCTGATCTAACTCTAACCCTAAGTGGAATTTTCCCAAATAGGATTTTCCCATGTATTTTACCAGGAAACATAGATAGGGCAGCCTAGAAAAGCCAGAGCCCTCCTTTCCATTCCCAAGAACCCTAAATATATTGCCGATGTCAATTTTGCTCTCTGGGTTTAAGGTGACCTAATCCTAAGTAGAATTATCCCAATTAGGATTTTCCCATGAATTTTACCAGGAAACATAGATAGGACACTCTAGAAAAGTCAGTGGTCTCCTTACCATTCCTAAGCCCTCCAAGTTTGTTAGTGATGTCTCTTTTGCTCTCCGAATTCATGCTGATCTAACCCTAACTTTACGTGGAATTTTCCCAAATAGGATTTTCCGATGTATTTTACCAGGAAACATAGATAGGGCAGCCTAGAAAAGTAAGTGCCCTCCTAACCATTCCAAAGCACCCTGAATATGTTGCTGATGTCCATTTTGCTCTCTGGGTTCAAGGTGACCTAATCCTAACCCTAAGAGGAATTTTCCCAATTAGAATTTTCCCATGTATTTTACCAGGAAACATAGATAGGGCAGCCAAGAAAAGTCAGTGACTTCCTAACCATTCCCAAACATTGCGGGTTTGTTGGCGACGTCTATTTTGCTCTCCGAATTCATGCTGATCTAACCCTAACCCTAAGTGGAATTTTCCCAAATAGGATTTTGCCATGTATTTTACCAGGAAAGATAGATAGGGCAGCCTAGAAAAGTCAGTGCCCTCCTAACCATTCCCAAAAATTGCGAGTTTGTTGGCGATGTCTATTTTGCTCTCCGAATTCATGCTGATCTTACCCTAACGTTACGTGGAATTTTCCCAAATAGGATTTTCCCATGTATTTTACCAGGAAACATAGATAGGGCAGCCTAGAAAAGCCAGAGCCATTCCCAAGCACCCGGAATATGTTGCCGATGTCCAGTTTAAGCCCTCCTTTCCCATTCCCAAGCACCCTGATGGCCGATGTCCATTTTGCTCTCTGGGTTTAAGGTGACCTAACCCTAAGTGGAATTATCCCAATTAGGATTTTCCCATGAATTTTACCAGGAAACATAGATAGGACACTCTAGAAAAGTCAGTGGTCTCCTAACCATTCCTAAGCGCTCCAAGTTTGTTAGTGATGTCTGTTTTGCTCTCCGAATTCATGCTGATCTAACCCTAACTTTACGTGGAATTTTCCCAAATAGGATTTTCCCATGTATTTTACCAGGAAACATAGATAGGGCAGCCTAGAAAAGTCAGTGCCCTCCTAACCATTCCCACGCACCCTGAATATCTTGCTGATGTCCATTTTGCTCTCTGGGTTCAAGATGACCTAACCCTAACCCTAAGTGGAATTTTCCCAATTAGAATTTTCCCATGTATTTTACAAGGAAACATAGATAGGGCAGCCAAGAAAAGTCAGTGACTTCCTAACCATTCCCAAACATTGCGGGTTTGTTGGCGACGTCTATTTTGCTCTCCGAATTCATGCTGATCTAACCCTAACCCTAAGTGGAATTTTCCCAAATAGGATTTTCCCATGTATTTTACCAGGAAACATAGATAGGGCAGCCTAGAAAAGTCAGTGACTTCCTAACCATTCCCAAACATTGCGAGTTTGTTAGCGACGTCTATTTTGCTCTCCGAATTCATGCTGATCTAACCCTAACCCTAAGTGGAATTTTCCCAAATAGGATTTTCCCATGTATTTTACCAGGAAACATAGATAGGGCAGCCTAGAAAAGTCAGTGCCCTCCTAACCATTCCCAAACATTGCGAGTTTGTTGGCGATGTCTATTTTGCTCTCCGAATTCATGCTGATCTTACCCTAACGTTACGTGGAATTTTCCCAAATAGGATTTTCCCATGTATTTTACCAGGAAACATAGATAGGGCAGCCTAGAAAAGCCAGAGCCCTCCTTTCCATTCCCAAGCACCCTGAATATGTTGCCGATGTCCATTTTGCTCTCTGGGTTTAAGGTGACCTAACCCTAAGTGGAATTATCCCAATTAGGATTTTCCCATGAATTTTACCAGGAAACATAGATAGGACACTCTAGAAAAGTCAGTGGTCTCCTAACCATTCCTAAGCACTCCAAGTTTGTTAGTGATGTCTGTTTTGCTCTCCGAATTCATGCTGATCTAACCCTAACTTTACGTGGAATTTTCACAAATAGGATTTTCCCATGTATTTTACCAGGAAACATAGATAGGGCAGCCTAGAAAAGTCAGTGCCCTCCTAACCATTCCCACGCACCCTGAATATCTTGCTGATGTCCATTTTGCTCTCTGGGTTCAAGATGACCTAACCATAACCCTAAGTGGAATTTTCCCAATTAGAATTTTCCCATGTATTTTACAAGGAAACATAGATAGGGCAGCCAAGAAAAGTCAGTGACTTCCTAACCATTCCCAAACATTGCGGGTTTGTTGGCGACGTCTATTTTGCTCTCCGAATTCATGCTGATCTAACCCTAACCCTAAGTGGAATTTTCCCAAATAGGATTTTCCCATGTATTTTACCAGGAAAGATAGATAGGGCAGCCTAGAAAAGTCAGTGACTTCCTTACCATTCCCAAACATTGCGAGTTTGTTAGCGACGTCTATTTTGCTCTCCGAATTCATGCTGATCTAACCCTAACTTTACGTGGAATTTTCCCAAATAGGATTTTCCCATGTATTTTACCAGGAAACATAGATAGGGCAGCCTAGAAAAGCCAGAGCCCTCCTTTCCGTTCCCAAGCACCCTGAATATGTTGCCGATGTTCATTTTGCTCTCTGGGTTAAGGTGACCTAATCCTAAGTGGAATTATCCCAATTAGGATTTTCCCATGAATTTTACCAGGAAACATAGATAGGATACTCTAGAAAAGTCAGTGGTCTCCTAACCATTCCTAAGCACTCCAAGTTTGTTAGTGATGTCTGTTTTGCTCTCCGAATTCATGCTGATCTAACCCTAACTTTACGTGGAATTTTCACAAATAGGATTTTCCCATGTATTTTACCAGGAAACATAGATAGGGCAGCCTAGAAAAGTCAGTGACTTCCTAAACATTCCCAAACATTGCGAGTTTGTTGGCGACGTCTATTTTGCTCTCCGAATTCATGCTGATCTAACCCTAACTTTACGTGGAATTTTCCCAAATAGGATTTTCCCATGTATTTAACCAGGAAACATAGATAGTGCAGCCTAGAAAAGCCAGAGCCCTCCTTTCCATTCCCAAGCACCCTGAATATGTTGCCGATGTCCATTTTGCTCTCTGGGTTTAAGGTGACCTAACCCTAAGTGGAATTATCCCAATTAGGATTTTCCCATGAATTTTACCAGGAAACATAGATAGGGCAGCCTAGAAAATTCAGTGCCCTCCTAACCATTCCCAAGCACCCTGAATATCTTGCTGATGTCCATTTTGCTCTCTCGGTTCAAGATGACCTAACCGTAACCCTAAGTGGAATTTTCCCAATTAGAATTTTCCCATGTATTTTACCAGGAAACATAGATAGGGCAGCCTAGAAAAGTCAGTGACTTCCTAACCATTTCCAAACATTGCGAGTTTGTTAGCGACGTCTATTTTGCTCTCCGAATTCATGCTGATCTAACCCTAACCCTAAGTGGAATTTTCCCAAATAGGATTTTCCCATGTATTTTACCAGGAAACATAGATAGGTCAGCCTAGAAAAGCCAGAGCCCTCTTTTCCGTTCCCAAGCACCCTGAATATGTTGCCGATGTTCATTTTGCTCTCTGGGTTAAGGTGACCTAATCCTAAGTGGAATTATCCCAATTAGGATTTTTCCATGAATTTTACCAGGAAACATAGATAGGATACTCTAGAAAAGTCAGTGGTCTCCTAACCATTCCTAAGAACTCCAAGTTTGTTAGTGATGTCTGTTTTGCTCTCCGAATTCATGCTGATCTAACCCTAACTTTACGTGGAATTTTCACAAATAGGATTTTCCCATGTATTTTACCAGGAAACATAGATAGGGCAGTCTAGAAAAGTCAGTGACTTCCTAAACATTCCCAAACATTGCGAGTTTGTTGGCGACGTCTATTTTGCTCTCCGAATTCATGCTGATCTAACCCTAACCCTAAGTGGAATTTTCCCAAATAGGATTTTCCCATGCATTTAACCAGGAAACATAGATAGTGCAGCCTAGAAAAGCCAGAGCCCTCCTTTTCATTCCCAAGCACCCTGAATATGTTGCCGATGTCCATTTTGCTCTCTGGGTTTAAGGTGACCTAACCCTAAGTGGAATTATCCCAATTAGGATTTTCCCATGAATTTTACCAGGAAACATAGATAGGGCAGCCTAGAAAAGTCAGTGCCCTCCTAACCATTCCCAAGCACCCTGAATATCTTGCTGATGTCCATTTTGCTCTCTGGGTTCAAGGTGACCTAACCCTAACCCTAAGTGGAATTTTCCCAATTAGAATTTTCCAATGTATTTTACCAGGAAACATAGATAGGGCAGCCTAGAAAGGTCAGTGACTTCCTAACCATTCCCAAACATTGCGAGTTTGTTGGCGATGTTTATTTTGCTCTCTGAATTCATACCAGGAAACATAGATAGGGCAGCCTAGAAAAGTCAGTGACTTCCTAATCATTCCCAAACATTGCAAGTTTGTTGGCGACGTCTATTTTGCTCTCCGAATTCATGCTCATCTAACCCTAACCCTAAGTGGAATTTTCCCAAATAGGATTTTCCCATGTATTTTACCAGGAAACATAGATAGGGCAGCCTAGAAAAGCCAGAGCCCTCCTTTCCGGTCCCAAGCACCCTGAATATGTTGCCGATGTTCATTTTGCTCTCTGGGTTAAGGTGACCTAATCCTAAGTGGAATTATCCCAATTAGGATTTTCCCATGAATTTACCAGGAAAACATAGATAGGATACTCTAGAAAAGGTCAGTGGTCTCCTAAGCCATTCCTAAAGCACTCCAAGTTTGTTAGTGATGTCTGTTTTGCTCTCCGAATTCATGCTGATCTAACCCTAACTTTACGTGGAATTTTCACAAATAGGATTTTCCCATGTATTTTACCAGGAAACATAGATAGGGCAGTCTAGAAAAGTCAGTGACTTCCTAAACATTCCCAAACATTGCGAGTTTGTTGGCGACGTCTATTTTGCTCTCCGAATTCATGCTGATCTAACCCTAACCCTAAGTGGAATTTTCCCAAATAGGATTTTCCCATGCATTTAACCAGGAAACATAGATAGTGCAGCCTAGAAAAGCCAGAGCCCTCCTTTTCATTCCCAAGCACCCTGAATATGTTGCCGATGTCCATTTTGCTCTCTGGGTTTAAGGTGACCTAACCCTAAGTGGAATTATCCCAATTAGGATTTTCCCATGTATTTTACCAGGAAACATAGATAGGGCAGCCTAGAAAAGTCAGTGCCCTCCTAACCATTCCCAAGCACCCTGAATATCTTGCTGATGTCCATTTTGCTCTCTTGGTTCAAGATGACCTAACCGTAACCCTAAGTGGAATTTTCCCAATTAGAATTTTCCCATGTATTTTACCAGGAAACATAGATAGGGCAGCCTAGAAAAGTCAGTGACTTCCTAACCATTCCTAAACATTGCGAGTTTGTTGGCGACGTCTATTTTGCTATCCGAATTCATGCTGATCTTACCCTAACGTTACTTGGAATTTTCCCAAATAGGATTTTCTCATGTATTTTACCAGGAAACATAGATAGGGCAGCCTAGCAAAGTCAGTGACTTCCTAACCATTCCCAAACATTGAAAGTTTGTTGGCGACATCTATTTTGCTCTCCGAATTCATGCTCATCTTACCCTAACTTTACGTGGAATTTTCCCAAATAGGATTTTCTCATGTATTTTACCAGGAAACATAGATAGGGCAGCCTAGAAAAGTCAGTGACTTCCTAACCATTCCCAAACATTGCAAATTTGTTGGCGACGTCTATTTTGCTCTCCGAATTCATGCTCATCTAACCCTAACCCTAAGTGGAATTTTCCCAAATAGGATTTTCCCATATATTTTACCAGGAAACATAGATAGGGCAGCCTAGAAAAGCCAAAGGCCTCCTCTCCATTCCCAAGCACCCTGAATATGTTGTCGATGTTTATTTTGTTCTCTGGGTTTAAGGTGACCTAACCCTAAGTGGAATTATCCCAATTAGGATTTTCCCATGAATTTTACCAGGAATCATAGATAGGACACTCTAGAAAAGTCAGTGGTCTCCTAACCATTCCTTAGCGCTCCAAGTTTGTTAGTGATGTATGTTTTGCTCTCCGAATTCATGCTGATCTAACCCTAACTTTATGTGGAATTTTCACAAATAGGATTTTCCCATGTATTTTACCAGGAAACATAGATAGGGCAGCCTAGAAAAGTCAGTGCCCTCCTAACCATTCCAAAGCACCCTGAATATGTTGCTGATATCCATTTTTCTCTCTGGGTTCAATGTGACCTAACCCTAACTCTAAGTGGAATTTTCCCAATTAGAATTTTCCCATGTATTTTACCAGGAAACATAGATAGGGCAGCCTAGAAAAGTCAGTGACTTCCTAACCATTCCCAAACATTGCGAGTTTGTTTGATATGTCTATTTTGCTCTCCGAATTCATGCTGATCTAACCCTAACCCTAAGTGGAATTTTCCCAAATAGGATTTTCCCATGTATTTTACTAGGAAACATAGATAGGGCAGCCTAGAAAAGTCAGTGCCCTCCTAACCATTCCCAAACAGTGCGAGTTTGTTGGCGATGTCTATATTGCTCTCCGAATTCATGCTGATCTTACCCTAACGTTACGTGGAATTTTCCCAAATAGGATATTCCCATGTATTTTACCAGGAAACATAGATAGGGCAGCCTAGAAAAGCGAGAGCCCTCCT
>NW_024100110.1:0-22543 GCF_016545835.1 Crotalus tigris | reverse complement strand
TTTGTTGGCGACATCTATTTTGCTCTCCGAATTCATGCTCATCTAACCCTAACCCTAAGTGGAATTTTCCCAAATAGGATTTTGCATGTATTTTACCAGGAAACATAGATAGGGCAGCCTAGAAAAGCCAAAGGCCTCCTCTCCATTCCCAAGCACCCTGAATATGTTGTCGATGTTTATTTTGTTCTCTGGGTTTAAGGTGACCTAACCCTAAGTGGAATTATCCCAATTAGGATTTTCCCATGAATTTTACCAGGAAACATAGATAGGACACTCTAGAAAAGTTAGTGGTCTCCTAACCATTCCTTAGCGCTCCAAGTTTGTTAGTGATGTATGTTTTGCTCTCCGAATTCATGCTGATCTAACCCTAACTTTACGTGGAATTTTCACAAATAGGATTTTCCCATGTATTTTACCAGGAAACATAGATAGGGCAGCCTAGAAAAGTCAGTGCCCTCCTAACCATTCCAAAGCACCCTGAATATGTTGCTGATATCCATTTTTCTCTCTGGGTTCAATGTGACCTAACCCTAACTCTAAGTGGAATTTTCCCAATTAGAATTTTCCCATGTATTTTACCAGGAAACATAGATAGGGCAGCCTAGAAAAGTCAGTGACTTCCTAACCATTCCCAAACATTGCGAGTTTGTTGGATATGTCTATTTTGCTCTCCGAATTCATGCTGATCTAACCCTAACCCTAAGTGGAATTTTGCCAAATAGGATTTTCCCATGTATTTTACTAGGAAACATAGATAGGGCAGCCTAGAAAAGTCAGTGCCCTCCTAACCATTCCCAAACATTGCGAGTTTGTTGGCGATGTCTATATTGCTCTCCGAATTCATGCTGATCTTACCCTAACGTTACGTGGAATTTTCCCAAATAGGACATTCCCATGTATTTTACCAGGAAACATAGATAGGGCAGCCTAGAAAAGCGAGAGCCCTCCTTTCCATTCCCAAGAACCCTGAATATGTTTCCGATGTCCATTTTGCTCTCTGGGTTTAAGGTGACCTAACCCTAAGTGGAATTATCCCAATTAGGATTTTCCCATGAATTTTACCAGGAAACATAGATAGGACACTCTAGAAAAGTCAGTGGTCTCCTAACCATTCCTAAGCGCTCCAAGTTTGTTAGTGATGTCTGTTTTGCTCTCCGAATTCATGCTCATCTAACCCTAACTTTACGTGGAATTTTCCCAAATAGGATTTTCCCATGTATTTTATCAGGAAACATAGATAGGGCAGCCTAGAAAAGCCAGAGCCCTCCTTTCCGTTCCCAAGCACCCTGAATATGTTGCCGATGTTCATTTTGCTCTCTGGGTTTAAGGTGACCTAACCCTAAGTGGAATTATCCCAATTAGGATTTTCCCATGAATTTTACCAGGAAACATAGATAGGACACTCTAGAAAAGTCAGTGGTCTCCTAACCATTCCTAAGCACTCCAAGTTTGTTAGTGATGTCTGTTTTGCTCTCCGAATTCATGCTGATCTAACCCTAACTTTACGTGGAATTTTCCCAAATAGGATTTTCCCATGTATTTTACCAGGAAACATAGATAGGGCAGCCTAGAAAAGTCAGTGACTTCCTAACCATTCCCAAACATTGAAAGTTTGTTGGCGACGTCTATTTTGCTCTCCGAATTCATGCTCATCTTACCCTAACTTTACGTGGAATTTTCCCAAATAGGATTTTCTCATGTATTTTACCAGGAAACATAGGTAGGGCAGCCTAGAAAAGTCAGTGACTTCCTAACCATTCCCAAACATTGAAAGTTTTTTGGCGACGTCTATTTTGCTCTCCGAATTCATGCTGATCTAACCCTAACTTTACGTGGAATTTTCCCAAATAGGATTTTCTCATGTATTTTACCAGGAAACATATATAGGGCAGCCTAGAAAAGTCAGTGACTTCCTAACCATTCCCAAACATTGCAAGTTTGTTGGCGACGTCTATTTTGCTCTCCGAATTCATGCTCATCTAACCCTAACCCTAAGTGGAATTTTCCCAAATAGGATTTTCCCATGTATTTTACCAGGAAACATAGATAGGCAGCCTAGAAAAGCCAGAGGCCTCCTGTCCATTCCCAAGCACCCTGAATATGTTGCCGATGTCCATTTTGTTCTCTGGGTTTAAGGTGACCTAACCCTAAGTGGAATTATCCCAATTAGGATTTTCCCATGAATTTTACCAGGAAACATAGATAGGACACTCTAGAAAAGTCAGTGGTCTCCTAACCATTCCTTAGCACTCCAAGTTTGTTAGTGATGTCTGTTTTGCTCTCCGAATTCATGCTGATCTAACCCTAACTTTACGTGGAATTTTCACAAATAGGATTTTCCCATGTATTTTACCAGGAAACATAGATAGGGCATCCTAGAAAAGTCAGTGCCCTCCTAACCATTCCAAAGCACCCTGAATATGTTGCTGATATCCATTTTTCTCTCTGGGTTCAATGTGACCTAACCCTAACTCTAAGTGGAATTTTCCCAATTAGAATTTTCCCATGTATTTTACCAGGAAACATAGATAGGGCAGCCTAGAAAAGTCAGTGACTTCCTAACCATTCCCAAACATTGCGGGTTTGTTGGCGACGTCTATTTTGCTCTCCGAATTCATGCTGATCTTACCCTAACGTTACGTGGAATTTTCCCAAATAGGATTTTCCCATGTATTTTATCAGGAAACATAGATAGGGCAGCCTAGAAAAGCCAGAGCCCTCCTTTCCGTTCCCAAGCACCCTGAATATGTTGCCGATGTTCATTTTGCTCTCTGGGTTAAGGTGACCTAATCCTAAGTGGAATTATCCCAATTAGGATTTTCCCATGAATTTTACCAGAAAACATAGATAGGATACTCTAGAAAAGTCAATGGTCTCCTAACCATTCCCAAGCACTCCAAGTTTGTTAGTGATGTCTGTTTTGCTCTCCGAATTCATGCTGATCTAACCCTAACTTTACGTGGAATTTTCACAAATAGGATTTTCCCATGTATTTTACTAGGAAACATAAATAGGGCAGCCTAGAAAAGTCAGTGCCTTCCTAACCATTCCAAAGCACCCTGAATATGTTGCTGATGTCCATTTTGCTCTCTGGGTTCAAGATGACCTAACCGTAACCCTAAGTGGAATTTTCCCAATTAGAATTTTCCCATGTATTTTACCAGGAAACATAGATAGGGCAGCCTAGAAAAGTCAGTGACTTCCTAACCATTCCTAAACATTGCGAGTTTGTTGGCGACGTCTATTTTGCTCTCCGAATTCATGCTGATCTTACCCTAACGTTACGTGGAATTTTCCCAAATAGGATTTTCTCATGTATTTTACCAGGAAACATAGATAGGGCAGCCTAGAAAAGTCAGTGACTTCCTAACCATTCCCAAACATTGCAAGTTTGTTGGCGACGTCTATTTTGCTCTCCGAATTCATGCTCATCTAACCCTAACCCTAAGTGGAATTTTCCCAAATAGGATTTTCCCATGTATTTTACCAGGAAACATACATAGGGCAGCCTAGAAAAGCCAAAGGCCTCCTCTCCATTCCCAAGCACCCTGAATATGTTGTCGATGTTTATTTTGTTCTCTGGGTTTAAGGTGACCTAACCCTAAGTGGAATTATCCCAATTAGGATTTTCCCATGAATTTTACCAGGAAACATAGATAGGACACTCTAGAAAAGTCAGTGGTCTCCTAACCATTCCTTAGCGCTCCTAGTTTGTTAGTGATGTATGTTTTGCTCTCCGAATTCATGCTGATCTAACCCTAACTTTACGTGGAATTTTCACAAATAGGATTTTCCCATGTATTTTACCAGGAAACCTAGATAGGGAAGCCTAGAAAAGTCAGAGCCCTCCTAACCATTCCAAAGCACCCTGAATATGTTGCTGATATCCATTTTTCTCTCTGGGTTCAATGTGACCTAACCCTAACTCTAAGTGGAATTTTCCCAATTAGAATTTTCCCATGTATTTTACCAGGAAGCATAGATAGGGCAGCCTAGAAAAGTCAGTGACTTCCTAACCATTCCCAAACATTGCAAGTTTGTTGGATATGTCTATTTTGCTCTCCGAATTCATGCTGATCTAACCCTAACCCTAAGTGGAATTTTCCCAAATAGGATTTTCCCATGTATTTTACTAGGAAACATAGATAGGGGAGCCTAGAAAAGTCAGTGCCCTCCTAACCATTCCCAAACATTGCGAGTTTGTTGGCGATGTCTATATTGCTCTCCGAATTCATGCTGATCTTACCCTAACGTTACGTGGAATTTTCCCAAATAGGATTTTCCCATGTATTTTACCAGGAAACATAGATAGGGCAGCCTAGAAAAGTCAGTGCCCTCCTAACCATTCCCAAGCACCATGAATATCTTGCTGATGTCCATTTTGCTCTCTGGGTTCAATATGACCTAACCCTAACCCTAAGTGGAATTTTCCCAATTAGAATTTCCCAATGTATTTTACAAGGAAAATAGAGAGGCAGCTAGAACAGTCGTGAATCTTAACCATTCCGAAACAATTGCGAGTTGTAGCGAATACGTCGATTTTGATCTCCGAATTCATGCTGATCTAACCCTTAACCCTAAGATACTGAAATTTCCCAAAAGGATTTTCCCATGAATTTACCAGAAACATAAGAAGGATACTCTAGAAAGTCAATGGTTCTCCTAACCATTCCCACAGCACTCCAAGTTGTTAGTGATGGTCGTTTTGCTCTCCGAATTCATGCTGATCTAACCCTAACTTACGTGGAAGTTTCAAAAATAGGATTTTCCATGTATTTTACTAGGAAAACATAAAAATAGGGCAGCCTAGAAAAGTCAGTGCCGTTTTTTCCCCTAACCATTTCCCAAAGCACCATGAATATGTTGCTTGTGTCCATTTGCTCTCTGGGTTCAAGATGAACTAACCGTAACCCTAAGTGGAATTTTCCCAATTAGAATTTTCCCATGTATTTTACCAGGAAACATAGATAGGGCAGCCTAGAAAAGTCAGTGACTTCCTAACCATTCCTAAACATTGCGAGTTTGTTGGCGACGTCTATTTTGCTCTCCGAATTCATGCTGATCTTACCCTAACTTTACGTGGAATTTTCCCAAATAGGATTTTCTCATGTATTTTACCAGGAAACATAGATAGGATACTCTAGAAAAGTCAATGGTCTCCTAACCATTCCCAAGCACTCCAAGTTTGTTAGTGATGTCTGTTTTGCTCTCCGAATTCATGCTGATCTAACCCTAACTTTACGTGGAATTTTCACAAATAGGATTTTCCCATGTATTTTACTAGGAAACATAAATAGGGCAGCCTAGAAAAGTCAGTGCCTTCCTAACCATTCCAAAGCACCCTGAAATATGTTGCTGAGTGTCATTTGCTCTCTGGGTTCAAGAGACCCTAACCGTAACCCTAAGTGGAATTTTCCAATTTAGAATTTCCCATGTATTTTACCAGGAAACAGAGATAGGCACAAGCCTAGAAAAGTCAGTGATTCCTAACCATTCCTAACATTGCGAGTTGTTGGCCAACGTCTATTTTGCCTCTCGAATTCATGTGATCTTACCCTAACTGTACGTGGATTTTCCCAAATAGGATTGTTCTCATGTATTTTACCAGGAAACATAGATAGGGCAGCTAGAAAAGTAAGTGACTTCCTTAACCATTCCAAACATTGCAAGTTTGTTGGAGACGTCTATTTTGCTATCCGGAATTCAGGTCATATAACCTAACACTAAGTGAATTTTCCCAAAGGATTGCCATATATTTTACCAGGAAACATAGATAGGGCAGCCTAGAAAAGCCAAAGGCCTCCTCTCCATTCCCAAGCACCCTGAATATGTTGTCGATGTTTATTTTGTTCTCTGGGTTTAAGGTTACCTAACCCTAAGTGGAATTATCCCAATTAGGATTTTCCCATGAATTTTACCAGGAAACATAGATAGGACACTCTAGAAAAGTCAGTGGTCTCCTAACCATTCCTTAGCTCTCCAAGTTTGTTAGTGATGTCTGTTTTGCTCTCCGAATTCATGCTGATCTAACCCTAACTTTACGTGGAATTTTCACAAATAGGATTTTCCCATGTATTTTACCAGGAAACATAGATAGGGCAGCCCAGAAAAGTCAGTGCCCTCCTAACCATTTCAAAGCACCCTGAATATGTTGCTGATATCCATTTTTCTCTCTTGGTTCAATGTGACCTAACCCTAACTCTAAGTGGAATTTTCCCAATTAATATTTTCCCATGTATTTTACCAGGAAACATAGATAGGGCAGCCTAGAAAAGTCAGTGCCCTCCTAACCATTCCCAAGCACCCTGAATATGTTGCTGATGTCCATTTTGCTCTTTGGGTTGAAGATGACCTAACCCTAACCCTAAGTGGAATTTTCCCAATTAGAATTTTCCCATGTATTTTACCAGGAAACATAGATAGGGCAGCATAGAAAAGTCAGTGACTTCCTAACCATTCCTAAACTTTGCGAGTTTCTTGGCGACGTCTATTTTGCTCTCCGAATTCATGCTGATCTTACCCTAACGTTACGTGGAATTTTCCCAAATAGGATTTTCTCATGTATTTTACCAGGAAACATAGATAGGGCAGCCTAGAAAAGTCAGTGACTTCCTAAACATTCCCAAACATTGCGAGTTTGTTGGCGACGTCTATTTTGCTCTCCGAATTCATGCTGATCTAACCCTAACTTTATGTGGAATTTTCACAAATAGGATTTTCCCATGTATTTTACCAGGAAACATAGATAGGGCAGCCTAGAAAAGTCAGTGCCCTCCTAACCATTCCCAAGCACCCTGAATATGTTGCCGATGTCCATTTTGCTCTTTGGGTTTAAGGTGACCTAACCCTAAGTGGAATTATCCTAATTAGGATTTTCCCATGAATTTTACCAGGAAACATAGATAGGGCAGCCTAGAAAATTCAGTGCCCTCCTAACCATTCCCAAGCACCCTGAATATCTTGCTGATGTCCATTTTGCTCTCTGGGTTCAATATGACCTAAGCCTAACCCTAAGTGGAATTTTCCCAATTAGAATTTTCCATGTATTTTACCAGGAAACATAGATAGGGCAGCCTAGAAAAGTCATTGACTTCCTAACCATTTCCAAACATTGCGAGTTTGTTGGCGACGTCTATTTTGCTCTCCGAATTCATGCTGATCTTACCCTAACTTTACGTGGAATTTTCCCAAATACGATTTTCCCATGTATTTTACCAGGAAACATAGATAGGGCATCCTAGAAAAGTCAGTGCCCTCCTAACCATTCCAAAGCACCCTGAATATGTTGCTGATGTCCATTTTGCTCTCTGGGTTCAAGATGGCCTAACCCTAACCCTAAGTGGACTTTTCCCAATTAGAATTTTCCCATGTATTTTACCAAGGAAACATAGATAGGGCTAGCCTAGAAACAGCAGTGCTTCCTACCACTCCCAAACATGCGAATTTGTTGGCGGACGTCTATTTTGCTCTCGAATCAATGCTGATCTAACCCTAACCCCTAAGGGGAATTTTCCCAAATAGGATTTTCCCATGTATTTTACCAGGAAACATAGATAGGACAGCCTAGAAAAGCCAGAGCCCTCCTTTCCATTCCCAAGCACCCTGAATATGTTGCCGATGTCCATTTTGCTCTCTGGGTTTAAGGTGACCTAACCCTCAGTGGACTTATCCCAATTAGGATTTTCCCATGAATTTTACCAGGAAACATAGATAGGATACTCTAGAAAAGTCAGTGGTCTCCTAACCATTCCTAAGCACTCCAAGTTTGTTAGTGATGTCTGTTTTGCTCTCCGAATTCATGCTGATCTAACCCTAACTTTACGTGGAATTTTCACAAATAGGATTTTCCCATGTATTTTACTAGGAAACATAAATAGGGCAGTCTAGAAAAGTCAGTGCCTTCCTAACCATTCCAAAGCACCCTGAATATGTTGCTGATGTCCATTTTGCTCTCTGGGTTCAAGATGACCTAACCGTAACCCTAAGTGGAATTTTCCCAATTAGAATTTTCCCATGTATTTTACCAGGAAACATAGATAGGGCAGCCTAGAAAAGTCAGTGACTTCCTAACCATTCCTAAACATTGCGAGTTTGTTGGCGACGTCTATTTTGCTCTCCGAATTCATGCTGATATTACCCTAACGTTACGTGGAATTTTCACAAATAGGATTTTCTCATGTATTTTACCAGGAAACATAGATAGGGCAGCCCAGAAAAGTCAGTGC
Source organism: Crotalus tigris (assembly GCF_016545835.1). NCBI lineage: Eukaryota > Metazoa > Chordata > Lepidosauria > Squamata > Viperidae > Crotalus > Crotalus tigris. The sequence continues at coordinate 14,318 of NW_024100110.1, read as the reverse complement.
CCTCCTAACCATTTCAAAGCACCCTGAATATGTTGCTGATATCCATTTTTCTCTCTTGGTTCAATGTGACCTAACCCTAACTCTAAGTGGAATTTTCCCAATTAATATTTTCCCATGTATTTTACCAGGAAACATAGATAGGGCATCCTAGAAAAGTCAGTGCCCTCCTAACCATTCCAAAGCACCCTGAATATGTTGCTGATGTCCATTTTGCTCTCTGGGTTCAAGATGGCCTAACCCTAACCCTAAGTGGAATTTTCCCAATTAGAATTTTCCCATGTATTTTACCAGGAAACATAGATAGGGCAGCCTAGAAAAGTCAGTGACTTCCTAACCATTCCCAAACATTGCGAATTTGTTGGCGACGTCTATTTTGCTCTCCGAATTCATGCTGATCTAACCCTAACCCTAAGTGGAATTTTCCCAAATAGGATTTTCCCATGTATTTTACCAGGAAACATAGATAGGGCAGCCTAGAAAAGCCAGAGCCCTCCTTTCCGTTCCCAAGCACCCTGAATATGTTGCCGATGTTCATTTTGCTCTCTGGGTTAAGGTGACCTAATCCTAAGTGGAATTATCCCAATTAGGATTTTCCCATGAATTTTACCAGAAAACATAGATAGGATACTCTAGAAAAGTCAATGGTCTCCTAACCATTCCCAAGCACTCCAAGTTTGTTAGTGATGTCTGTTTTGCTCTCCGAATCATGCTGGATTCTAAACCCTAACTTTACGTGGAATTTTCACAAATAGGATTTTCCCATGTATTTTACTAGGAAACATAAATAGGGCAGCCTAGAAAAGTCAGTGCCTTCCTAACCATTCCAAAGCACCCTGAATATGTTGCTGATGTCCATTTTGCTCTCTGGGTTCAAGATGACCTAACCGTAACCCTAAGTGGAATTTTCCCAATTAGAATTTTCCCATGTATTTTACCAGGAAACATAGATAGGGCAGCCTACAAAAGTCAGTGACTTCCTAACCATTCCTAAACATTGCGAGTTTGTTGGCGACGTCTATTTTGCTCTCCGAATTCATGCTGATCTTACCCTAACGTTACGTGGAATTTTCCGAAATAGGATTTTCTCATGTATTTTACCAGGAAACATAGATAGGGCAGCCTAGAAAAGTCAGTGACTTCCTAACCATTCCTAAACATTGCGAGTTTGTTGGCGACGTCTATTTTGCTCTCCGAATTCATGCTCATCTAACCCTAACCCTAAGTGGAATTTTCCCAAATAGGATTTTCCCATGTATTTTACCAGGAAACATAGATAGGGCAGCCTAGAAAAGCCAGAGGCCTCCTCTCCATTCCCAAGCACCCTGAATATGTTGCCGATGTCCATTTTGTTCTCGGGGTTTAAGGTGACCTAACCCTAAGTGGAATTATCCCAATTAGGATTTTCCCATGAATTTTACCAGGAAACATAGATAGGACACTCTAGAAAAGTCAGTGGTCTCCTAACCATTCCTTAGCGCTCCAAGTTTGTTAGTGATGTATGTTTTGCTCTCCGAATTCATGCTGATCTAACCCTAACTTTACGTGGAATTTTCACAAATAGGATTTTCCCATGTATTTTACCAGGAAACATAGATAGGGCAGCCCAGAAAAGTCAGTGCCCTCCTAACCATTTCAAAGCACCCTGAATATGTTGCTGATATCCATTTTTCTCTCTTGGTTCAATGTGACCTAACCCTAACTCTAAGTGGAATTTTCCCAATTAATATTTTCCCATGTATTTTACCAGGAAACATAGATAGGGCAGCCTAGAAAAGTCAGTGCCCTCCTAACCATTCCCAAGCACCCTGAATATGTTGCTGATGTCCATTTTGCTCTTTGGGTTGAAGATGACCTAACCCTAACCCTAAGTGGAATTTTCCCAATTAGAATTTTCCCATGTATTTTACCAGGAAACATAGATAGGGCAGCATAGAAAAGTCAGTGACTTCCTAACCATTCCTAAACTTTGCGAGTTTCTTGGCGACGTCTATTTTGCTCTCCGAATTCATGCTGATCTTACCCTAACGTTACGTGGAATTTTCCCAAATAGGATTTTCTCATGTATTTTACCAGGAAACATAGATAGGGCAGCCTAGAAAAGTCAGTGACTTCCTAAACATTCCCAAACATTGCGAGTTTGTTGGCGACGTCTATTTTGCTCTCCGAATTCATGCTGATCTAACCCTAACTTTACGTGGAATTTTCACAAATAGGATTTTCCCATGTATTTTACCAGGAAACATAGATAGGGCAGCCTAGAAAAGTCAGTGCCCTCCTAACCATTCCCAAGCACCCTGAATATGTTGCCGATGTCCATTTTGCTCTTTGGGTTTAAGGTGACCTAACCCTAAGTGGAATTATCCTAATTAGGATTTTCCCATGAATTTTACCAGGAAACATAGATAGGGCAGCCTAGAAAATTCAGTGCCCTCCTAACCATTCCCAAGCACCCTGAATATCTTGCTGATGTCCATTTTGCTCTCTGGGTTCAATATGACCTAAGCCTAACCCTAAGTGGAATTTTCCCAATTAGAATTTTCCATGTATTTTACCAGGAAACATAGATAGGGCAGCCTAGAAAAGTCATTGACTTCCTAACCATTTCCAAACATTGCGAGTTTGTTGGCGACGTCTATTTTGCTCTCCGAATTCATGCTGATCTTACCCTAACTTTACGTGGAATTTTCCCAAATACGATTTTCCCATGTATTTTACCAGGAAACATAGATAGGGCAGCCTAGAAAAGTCAGTGACTTCCTAACCATTCCCAAACATTGCGAGTTTGTTGGCGATATCTATTTTGCTCTCCGAATTCATGCTGATCTAACCCTAACCCTAAGTGGAATTTTCCCAAATAGGAGTTTCCCATGTATTTTAGCAGGAAACATAGATAGGGAAGCCGAGAAAAGCCAGAGCCCTCCTTTCCATTCCCAAGCACCCTGAATATGTTGCCGATGTCCATTTTGCTCTCTGGGTTTAAGGTGACCTAACCCTAAGTGGAATTATCCCAATTAGGATTTTCCCATGAATTTTACCAGGAAACATAGATAGGACACTCTAGAAAAGTCTGTGGTCTCCTAACCATTCCTAAGCGCTCCAAGTTTGTTAGTGTTGTCTGTTTTGCTCTCCGAATTCATGCTGATCTAACCCTAACTTTACGTGGAATTTTCACAAATAGGATTTTCCCATGTATTTTACCAGGAAACATAGATAGCGCAGCCTAGAAAAGTCAGTGCCCTCCTAACCATTCCCAAGAACCCTGAATATCTTGCTGATGTCCATTTTGCTCTCTGGGTTCAAGATGACCTAACCCTAACCCTAAGTGGAATTTTCCCAATTAGAATTTTCCCATGTATTTTACCAGGAAACATAGATAGGGCAGCCTAGAAAAGTCAGTGACTTCCTAACCATTCCCAAACATTGCGAATTTGTTGGCGACGTCTATTTTGCTCTCCGAATTCATGCTGATCTTACCCTAACTTTACGTGGAATTTTCCCAAATAGGACTTTCCCGTGTATTTTACAAGGAAACATATATAGGGCAGCGTAGAAAAGTCAGTGCCCTCCTAACCATTCCCAAACATTGCGAGTTTGTTGGCGACGTCTATTTTGCTCTCCGAATTCATGCTGATCTAACCCTAACCCTAAGTGGAATTTTCCCAAATAGGATTTTCCCCTGTATTTTACCAGGAAACATAGATAGGGCAGCCTAGAAAAGTCAGTGCCCTCCTAACCATTCCCATACATTGCGAGTTTGTTGACGACGTCTATTTTGCTCTCCGAATTCATGCTGATCTAACCCTAACTTTACGTGGAATTTTCACAAATAGGATTTTCCCATGTATTTTACCAGGAAACATAGATAGGGCAGCCTAGAAAAGTCAGTGCCCTCCTAACCATTTCCAAGAACCCTGAATATCTTGCTGATGTCCATTTTGCTCTCTGGGTTCAAGATGACCTAACCCTTACCCTAAGTGGAATTTTCCCAATTAGAATTTTCCCATGTATTTTACCAGGAAACATAGATAGGGCAGCCTAGAAAAGTCATTGACTTCCTAACCATTCCCAAACATTGCGACTTTGTTGGCGACGTCTATTTTGCTCTCCGAATTCATGCTGATCTTACCCTAACTTTACGTGGAATTTTCCCAAATAGGACTTTCCCGTGTATTTTACCAGGAAACATATATAGGGCAGCCTAGAAAAGTCAGTACCCTCCTAACCATTCCCATACATTGCGAGTTTGTTGGCGACGTCTATTTTGCTCTCCGAATTCATGCTGATCTAACCCTAACCCTAAGTGGAATTTTCTCAAATAGGATTTTCCCATGTATTTTACCAGGAAACATAGATAGGGCAGCGTAGAAAAGCCAGAGCCCTCCTTTCCAGTCCCAAGCACCCTGAATATGTTGCCAATGTCCATTTTGCTCTCTGGGTTTAAGGTGACCTAATCCTAAGTGGAATTATCCCAATTAGGATTTTCCCATGAATTTTACCAGGAAACATAGATAGGACACTCGAGAAAAGTCAGTGGTCTCCTAACCATTCCTACGCGCTCCGAGTTTGTTAGTTATGTCTGTTTTGCTCTCCGAATTCATGCTGATCTGACCCTAACTTTACGTAGAATTTTCACAAATAGGATTTTCCCATGTATTTTACCAGGAAACATAGATAGGGAAACCTAGAAAAGTCAGTGCCCTCCTAACCATTCCAAAGCACCCTGAATATGTTGCTGATGTCCATTTTGCTCTCTGGGTTCAAGGTGACCTAACCCTAACCCTAAGTGGAATTTTCCCAATTAGAATTCTCCCATGTATTTTACCAGGAAACATAGATAGGGCAGCCTAGAAAAGTCAGTGCCCTCCTAACCATTCCCAAGCACCCTGAATATGTTGCTGATGTCCATTTTGCTCTCTGGGTTCAAGGTGACCTAACCCTAACCCTAAGTGGAATTTTCCCAATTAGAATTTTCCCATGTATTTTACCAGGAAACATAGATAGGGCAGCCAAGAAAAGTCAGTGACTTCCTAACTATTCCCAAACATTGCGAGTTTGTTGGCGATGTCTATTTTGCTCAACGAATTCATGCTGATCTAACCCTAACCCTAAGTGGAATTTTACCAAATAGGATTTTCCCATGTATTTTACCAGGAAACATAGATAGGACAGGCTAGAAAAGTCCGAGCCCTCCTTTCCATTCCCAAGCACCCTGAATATGTTGCCGATGTCTATTTTGCTCTCTGGGTTTCAGGTGACCTAACTTTATGTGGAATTATCCCAATTAGGATTTTCCCATGAATTTTACCAGGAAATATAGATAGGACACTCTAGAAAAGTCAGTGGTCTTCTAACCATTCCTACGCGCTCCGAGTTTGTTAGTGATGTCTGTTTTGCTCTCCGAATTCATGCTGATCTAACCCTAACCCGAAGTGGAATTTTCACAAATAGGATTTTCCCATGTATTTTACCAGGAAACATAGATAGGGCAGCCTAGAAAAGTCAGTGCCCTCCTAACCATTCCCAATCACCCTGAATATGTTGCTGATGTCCATTTTGCTCTCTGGGTTCAAGGTGACCTAACCCTAACCCTAAGTGGAATTTTCCCAATTAGAATTTTCCCATGTATTTTACCAGGAAACATAGATAGGGCAGCCTAGAAAAGTCAGTGACTTCTTAACCATTCCCAAACATTGCGAGTTTTTTGGCGATGTCTATTTTGCTCTCCGAATTCATGCTGATCTAACCCTAACCCTAAGAGGAATTTTCCCAAATAGGTTTTTCCCATGTATTTTACCAGGAAACATAGATAGGGCAGCCTAGAAAAGTCAGTGCCCTCCTAACCATTCCCAAGCACCCTTAATATGTTGCTGATGTCCATTTTGCTCTCTGGGTTCAAGGTGACCTAACCCTAACCGTAAGTGGAATTTTCCCAATTAGAATATTCCCATGTATTTTACCAGGAAACATAGATAGGGCAGCCTAGAAAATTCAGTGACTTCCTAACCATTTCCAAACATTGAGAGTTTGTTGGCGATGTCTATTTTGCTCTCCGAATTCATGCTGATCTAACCCTAACCCTAAGTGGAATTTTCCCAAATAGGATTTTCCCATGTATTTTAGCAGGAAACATAGATAGGGCAGCCGAGAAAAGCCAGAGCCCTCCTTTCCATTCCCAAGCACCCTGAATATGTTTCCGATGTCCATTTTGCTCTCTTAGTTTAAGGTGACCTAACCCTAAGTGGAATTATCCCAATTAGGATTTTCCCATGAATTTTACCAGGAAACATAGATAGGACACTCTAGAAAAGTCATTGGTCTTTTCACCATTCTTACGCCCTCCAAGTTTCGTAGTGATGTCTGTTTTGCTCTCCGAATTCATGCTGATCTAACCCTAACTTTATGTGGAATTTTCACAAATAGGATTTTCTCATGTATTTTACCAGGAAATATAGATAGGGCAGCCTAGAAAATTCAGTGCCCTCCTAACCATTCCCAAGCACCCTGAATATGTTGCTGATGTCCATTTTTCTCTCTGCGTTCAAGGTGACCTAACCCTAACCCTAAGTGGAATTTTCCCAATTAGAATTTTCCCATGTATTTTACCAGGAAACATAGATAGGGCAGCCTAGAAAAGTCAGTGACTTCCTAACCATCCCCAAACATTGTAAGTTTGTTGCCGATGTCTATTTTGCTCTCCGAATTCATGCTGATCTATCCCTAACCCTAAGTGGAATTTTTCCCAAATAGGATTTTCCCATGTATTTTACCAGGAAACATAGATAGGGCAGCCTAGAAAAGTCAGTGCCCTCCTAACCATTCCCAAGCACCCTGAATATGTTGCTGATGTCCATTTTGCTCTCTGGGTTCAAGGTGACCTAACCCTAACCCTAAGTGGAATTTTCCCAATTAGAATTTTCCCTTGTATTTTACCAGGAAACATAGATAGGGCAGCCTAGAAAAGTCTGTGACCTCCTAACCATTCCCAAACATTGCGAGTTTTTTGCCGATGTCTATTTTGCTCTCCGAATTCATGCTGATATAATCCTAACCCTAAGTGGAATTTTCCCAAATAGGTTTTTCCCATGTATTTTACCAGGAAACATAGATAGGGCAGCCTAGAAAAGTCAGTGCCCTCCCAACCATTCCCAAGCACCCTTAATATGTTGCTGATGTCCATTTTGCTCTCTGGGTTCAAGGTGACCTAACCCTAAGTGGAATTTTCCCAATTAGAATTTTCCCATGTATTTTACCAGGAAACATAGATAGGGCAACCTAGAAAAGTCAGTGACTTCCTAACCATTCCCAAACATTACGAGTTTTTTTGGCGATGTCTATTTTGCTCTCCGAATTCATGCTGATCTAACCCTAACCCTAAGTGGAATTTTCCCAAATAGGTTTTTCCCATGTATTTTACCAGGAAACATAGATAGGGCAGCCTAGAAAATTCAGTGCCCTCCTAACCATTACCAAGCACCCTGAATATGTTGCTGATGTCCATTTTGCTCTCTAGGTTCCAGGTGACCTAACCCTAACCCTAAGTGGAATTTTCCCAATTAGAATTTTCCCATGTATTTTACCAGGAAACATAGATAGGGCAGCCTAGAAAAGTCAGTGACTTCCTAACCATTCCCAAACAGCATTGCAAGTTTTTTGGCGATGGTCTATTTGCTCTCCCGAATTCATGCTGATCTAACCTCTAACCCTAAGTGGAATTTTCCCAAATAGGTTTTTTTCACATGTATTTCACAGGAAACATAGATAGGCAGCCTGAAAATTCAGTGCCCTCGTAACCATTCCAAAGCACCCTGAATATGTTGCTGATTCCATTTTGCTCTCTGGGTTTCAGGTGACCTAACCCTATACCCTAAGTGGAATTTTTCCAAATAAGGATTTTCCCATGTATTTTACCAGGAAACTAGATAGGGCAGCCTAGAAAATTCAGTGCCCTCCTAATCATTCCCAAGCACCCTGAATATGTTGCTGATGTCCACTTTGCTCTCTGGGTTCAAGATGACCTAACCCTAAGTGGAATTTTCCCAATTAGAATTTTCCCATGTATTTTACCAGGAAACATAGATAGGGCAGCCTAGAAAAGTCAGTGACTTCCTAACCATTCCCAAACATTGCGAGTTTGTTGGCGATGTCTATTTTGCTCTATGAATTCATGCTGATCTAACCCTAACCTTCAGTGGAATTTTCCCAAATAGGATTTTCCCATGTATTTTACCAGGAAACCTAGATAAGGCAGCCTAGTAAAGTCAGTGCTCTCCTAACCATTCCCAAGCACTCCGAGTTTGTTGGCAATGTCTGTTTTGCTCTCCGAATTCATGCTGACCTAACCCTAACCCTACGTGGAATTTTCCCAATTAGAATTTTCCCATGTATTTTACCAGGAAACATAGATAGGGCAGCCTAGAAAAGTCAGTGCCCTCCTAACCATTCCCAAGCACCCTGAATATTTTGCTGCTGTCCATTTTGCTCTCTGGGTTCAAGGGGACCTAACCCTAACGCTAAGTGGAATTTTCCCAATTAGAATTTTCCCATGTATTTTACCAGGAAACATAGATAGGGCAGCCTAGAAAAGTCAGTGACTTCCTAACCATTCCCAAACATTGCAAGTTTGTTGGCGATGTCTATTTTGCTCTCCGAATTCATGCTGATCTAACCCTAACCCTAAGTGGAATTTTCCCAAATAGGTTTTTCCCATGTATTTCACCAGGAAACATAGATAGGGCAGCCTAGAAAATTCAGTGCCCTCCTAACCATTCCAAAGCACCCTGAATATGTTGCTGATGTCCATTTTGCTCTCTGGGTTCAAGGTGACCTAACCCTAACCCTAAGTGGAATTTTTCCAAATAGGATTTTCCCATGTATTTTACCAGGAAACATAGATAGGGCAGGCCTGAAAGGTCAGTGCCCTCCTAATCATTCCCAAGCACCCTGAATATGTTGCTGATGTCCACTTTGCTCTCTGGGTTCAAGATGACCTAACCCTAAGTGGAATTTTCCCAATTAGAATTTTCCCATGTATTTTACCAGGAAACATAGAAAGGGCAGCCTAGAAAAGTCAGTGACTTCCTTACCATTCCCAAACATTGCGAGTTTGTTGGCGATGTCTATTTTGCTCTCTGAATTCATGCTGATCTAACCCTAACCTTCAGTGGAATTTTCCCAAATAGGATTTTCCCATGTATTTTACCAGGAAACCTAGATAAGGCAGCCTAATAAAGTCAGTGCTCTCCTAACCATTCCCAAGCACTCCAAATTTGTTGGGGATGTCTATGTTGCTTTTTGAAATCATGCTGATCTAACCGTAACCCTAAGCGGAATTTTACCAAATAGGATTTTCCCATTTATTTTACCAGGAAACATAGATAGGACAGGCTAGAAAAGTCCGAGCCCTCCTTTCCATTCCCAAGCACCCTGAATATGTTGCCGATGTCTATTTTGCTCTCTGGTTTTAAGGTGACCTAACCCTAAGTGGAATTTTCCCATATAGAATTTTCCCATGTATTTTACCAGGAAACATAGATAGGGCAGCCTAGAAAAGTCAGTGACTTCCTAACCATTCCCAAACATTGTCAGTTTGTCTATTTTGCTCTCCGAATTCATGCTGATCTATCCCTAACCCTAAGTGGAATTTTCCCAAATAGGATTTTCCTATCTATTTTACCAGGAAACATAGATAGGGTAGCCTAGAAAAGTCAGAGCCCTCCTTTCCATTCCCAAGCATCCTGAATATGTTGCCGATGTCCATTTTGCTCTCTGGGTTTAAGGTGACCTAACCCTAAGTGGAATTATCCTAATTAGGATTTTCCCATGAATTTTACCAGGAAACATAGATAGGACACTCTAGAAAAGTCATTGGTCTCTTAACCATTCCTACGCGCTCCAAGTTTCTTAGTGATGTCTGTTTTGCTCTCCGAATTCATGCTGATCTAACCCTAACTTTACGTGGAATTTTCACAAATAGGATTTTCCCATGTATTTCACCAGGAAACATAGATAGGGCAGCCTAGAAAATTCAGTGCCCTCCTAACCATTCCCAAGCACCCTGAATATGTTGCTGATGTCCATTTTGCTCTCTGGGTTCAAGGTGACCTAACCCTAACCCTAAGTGGAATTTTTCCAAATAGGATTTTCCCATGTATTTTACCAGGAAACATAGATAGGGCAGGCCTGAAAGGTCAGTGCCCTCCTAACCATTCCCAAGCACCCTGAATATGTTGCAGATGTCCATTTTGCTCTCTGGTTTTAAGGTGACCTAACCCTAAGTGGAATTATCCCAATTAGGATTTTCCAATGAATTTTGCCAGGAAATATAGATAGGACACTCTAGAAAAGTCAGTGGTCTTCAAACCATCCCTACGCGCTCCGAGTTTGTTAGTGATGTCTGTTTTGCTCTCCGAATTCATGCTGATCTAACCCTAACTTTACGTAGAATTTTCCCAAATAGCATTTTCCCATGTATTTTACCAGGAAACATAGATAGGGCAGCCTAGAAAATTCAGTGCCCTCCTAATCATTCCCAAGCACCCTGAATATGTTGCTGATGTCCACTTTGCTCTCTGGGTTCAAGATGACCTAACCCTAAGTGGAATTTTCCCAATTAGAATTTTCCCATGTATTTTACCAGGAAACATAGAAAGGGCAGCCTAGAAAAGTCAGTGACTTCCTTACCATTCCCAAACATTGCGAGTTTGTTGGCGATGTCTATTTTGCTCTCTGAATTCATGCTGATCTAACCCTAACCTTCAGTGGAATTTTCCCAAATAGGATTTTCCCATGTATTTTACCAGGAAACCTAGATAAGGCAGCCTAGTAAAGTCAGTGCTCTCCTAACCATTCCCAAGCACTCCAAATTTGTTGGGGATGTCTATGTTGCTTTTTGAAATCATGCTGATCTAACCGTAACCCTAAGCGGAATTTTACCAAATAGGATTTTCCCATGTATTTTACCAGGAAACATAGATAGGACAGGCTAGAAAAGTCCGAGCCCTCCTTTCCATTCCCAAGCACCCTGAATATGTTGCCGATGTCTATTTTGCTCTCTGGGTTTCAGGTGACCTAACCTTATGTGGAATTATCCCAATTAGGATTTTCCCATGTATTTTACCAGGAAACATAGATAGGGCAGGCCTGAAAGGTCAGTGACCTCCTAACCATTCCCAAGAACCCTGAATATGTTGCAGATGTCCATTTTGCTCTCTGGTTTTAAGGTGACCTAACCCTAAGTGGAATTATCCCAATTAGGATTTTCCAATGAATTTTACCAGGAAATATAGATAGGACACTCTAGAAAAGTCAGTGGTCTTCTAACCATTCCTACGCGCTCCGAGTTTGTTAGTGATGTCTGTTTTGCTCTCCGAATTCATGCTGATCTAACCCTAACCCTAAGTGGAATTTTCCCAAATAGGTTTTTCCCATGTATTTTACCAGGAAATATAGATAGGGCAGCCTAGAAAAGTCAGTGCCCTCCTAACCATTCCCAAGCACCCTTAATATGTTGCTGATGTCCATTTTGCTCTCTGGGTTCAAGGTGACCTAACCCTAACCGTAAGTGGAATTTTCCCAATTAGAATATTCCCATGTATTTTACCAGGAAACATAGATAGGGCAGCCTAGAAAATTCAGTGACTTCCTAACCATTTCCAAACATTGAGAGTTTGTTGGCGATGTCTATTTTGCTCTCCGAATTCATGCTGATCTAACCCTAACCCTAAGTGGAATTTTCCCAAATAGGATTTTCCCATGTATTTTAGCAGGAAACATAGATAGGGCAGCCGAGAAAAGCCAGAGCCCTCCTTTCCATTCCCAAGCACCCTGAATATGTTTCCGATGTCCATTTTGCTCTCTTAGTTTAAGGTGACCTAACCCTAAGTGGAATTATCCCAATTAGGATTTTCCCATGAATTTTACCAGGAAACATAGATAGGACACTCTAGAAAAGTCATTGGTCTTTTCACCATTCTTACGCCCTCCAAGTTTCTTAGTGATGTCTGTTTTGCTCTCCGAATTCATGCTGATCTAACCCTAACTTTATGTGGAATTTTCACAAATAGGAATTTCCCATGTATTTTACCAGGAAATATAGATAGGGCAGCCTAGAAAATTCAGTGCCCTCCTAACCATTCCCAAGCACCCTGAATATGTTGCTGATGTCCATTTTGCTCTCTGCGTTCAAGGTGACCTAACCCTAACCCTAAGTGGAATTTTCCCAATTAGAATTTTCCCATGTATTTTACCAGGAAACATAGATAGGGCAGCCTAGAAAAGTCAGTGACTTCCTAACCATCCCCAAACATTGTAAGTTTGTTGTCGATGTCTATTTTGCTCTCCGAATTCATGCTGATCTATCCCTAACCCTAAGTGGAATTTTCCCAAATAGGATTTTCCCATGTATTTTACCAGGAAACATAGATAGGGCAGCCTAGAAAAGTCAGTGCCCTCCTAACCATTCCCAAGCACCCTGAATATGTTGCTGATGTCCATTTTGCTCTCTGGGTTCAAGGTGACCTAACCCTAACCCTAAGTGGAATTTTCCCAATTAGAATTTTCCCATGTATTTTACCAGGAAACATAGATAGGGCAGCCTAGAAAAGTCAGTGACTTCCTAACCATTCCCAAACATTGCGAGTTTGTTGGCGACGTCTATTTTGCTCTCCGAATTCATGCTGATCTTACCCTAACTTTACGTGGAATTTTCCCAAATAGGATTTTCTCATGTATTTTACCAGGAAACATATATAGGGCAGCCTAGAAAAGTCAGTGACTTCCTAACCATTCCCAAACATTGCGAGTTTGTTGGCGACGTCTATTTTGCTCTCCGAATTCATGCTGATCTACCCTAACCCTAAGTGGAATTTTCCCAAATAGGATTTTCCCATGTATTTTACCAGGAAACATAGATAGGGCAGCCTAGAAAAGCCAGAGCCCTCCTTTCCATTCCCAAGCACCCTGAATATGTTGCCGATGTCCATTTTGCTCTCTGGGTTTAAGGTGACCTAACCCTAAGTGGAATTATCCCAATTAGGATTTTCCCATGAATTTTACCAGGAAACATAGATAGGACACTCTAGAAAAGTCTGTGGTCTCCTAACCATTCCTAAGCGCTCCAAGTTTGTTAGTGTTGTCTGTTTTGCTCTCCGAATTCATGCTGATCTAACCCTAACTTTACGTGGAATTTTCACAAATAGGATTTTCCCATGTATTTTACCAGGAAACATAGATAGCGCAGCCTAGAAAAGTCAGTGCCCTCCTAACCATTCCCAAGAACCCTGAATATCTTGCTGATGTCCATTTTGCTCTCTGGGTTCAAGATGACCTAACCCTAACCCTAAGTGGAATTTTCCCAATTAGAATTTTCCCATGTATTTTACCAGGAAACATAGATAGGGCAGCCTAGAAAAGTCATTGACTTCCTAACCATTCCCAAACATTGCGAATTTGTTGGCGACGTCTATTTTGCTCTCCGAATTCATGCTGATCTTACCCTAACTTTACGTGGAATTTTCCCAAATAGGACTTTCCCGTGTATTTTACCAGGAAACATATATAGGGCAGCGTAGAAAAGTCAGTGCCCTCCTAACCATTCCCAAACATTGCGAGTTTGTTGGCGACGTCTATTTTGCTCTCCGAATTCATGCTGATCTAACCCTAACCCTAAGTGGAATTTTCCCAAATAGGATTTTCCCATGTATTTTACCAGGAAACATAGATAGGGCAGCCTAGAAAAGTCAGTGCCCTCCTAACCATTCCCATACATTGCGAGTTTGTTGGCGACGTCTATTTTGCTCTCCGAATTCATGCTGATCTAACCCTAACTTTACGTGGAATTTTCACAAATAGGATTTTCCCATGTATTTTACCAGGAAACATAGATAGGGCAGCCTAGAAAAGTCAGTGCCCTCCTAACCATTTCCAAGAACCCTGAATATCTTGCTGATGTCCATTTTGCTCTCTGGGTTCAAGATGACCTAACCCTTACCCTAAGTGGAATTTTCCCAATTAGAATTTTCCCATGTATTTTACCAGGAAACATAGATAGGGCAGCCTAGAAAAGTCAGTGACTTCCTAACCATTCCTAAACATTGCGAGTTTGTTGGCGACGTCTATTTTGCTCTCCGAATTCATGCTCATCTTACCCTAACTTTACGTGGAATTTTCCCAAATAGGATTTTCTCATGTATTTTACCAGGAAACATATATAGGGCAGCCTAGAAAAGTCAGTGACTTCCTAACCATTCCCAAACATTGCACGTTTGTTGGCGACGTCTATTTTGCTCTCCGAATTCATGCTCATCTAACCCTAACCCTAA